>NC_142025.1:113576638-113848609 GCF_049901735.1 Notechis scutatus
AGGCGAGGTATCCGTGGCGAGTTTACGTAGCAGTGCGTTGGTGTGGCGCATTTGGGCTGCCGACTTCTTTGTCGCCTCTGCTGCCGAGGCTTCTTTAAGGGCATCGGTGAGGCTGATGTCCCCCTTAGCCATAATTTTGCTCTGGATCGCGCTCGTCTTCTAGGCCCAGAATCAGGCGGTCCCGGAGGGCTTCTTCTAAGTCTGCGAACCCACAGAGGCCTCCTAGGTTCCGGAGGTCCGCGATGTAATTGGCAAGGCTTTCACCCTTCCGTTGATCCCTCTGGTAATATTCGTGTCTTCTTACTAGGGTTGGTACGGAGGGCGCGTAGTGAGCCCGTAGTAACGGCTCGAGGACGTCCCAGTCCATTTCTTTTACCTCTGCTGGCTTGGCAAGCGACTTTGCCATTTTAAACACGGTTGGTCCACAATGCGTTAGAAAGATAGCTCTTTTTTTGCCGGTTGTTGCATCTTTCAAGTTGTTAGTTTCCAGAAACATCTGGAACCGATCCATGTAGGCCTCCCAGTCTTCGGTCTCTGGATTGAATGGAGCGGGTGGTACGGCACCGCTGGCCATGTTGCCGTTGATGGTGCGTGTTCGACCACGTGCTCTGTTAGTTGCTCTGTAGATTAGTCAGCTCTTCGGTCTCCGAATCCCATCCTCGTCGCCAGTGTTAAGTATGGAGAATAACGGAGACCAGACATCTGACCAGTGACTTCAACTCTTTAATAAAGTGATAGAACATAACAGAGCCATGCTATGGGCAGCAGTAACCCTTTTATAGGGTTAGCTGCTGCCTTGTTAACCAATGAAATGTGCATCAGGTTCAAACTACTGACCAATAAGGACAGTCCCAAAAGTGGCCAATCAGGGACTGGTTCTGGCCCAATCCCAAGTTGTTGTATAAGGACCAATCAAGTGTGCAGGTTTTCAACCCCTAATTTGTCAGCCTCAAGAGATATCCATCCCTACCTATCAAGATATCTCCGCTCCTAATTATGGCTCATTTGTTGCTATGCTTTTTACTTCTCTTTCGGCTGTCATGAAACGGTGGGAGGGGGGAATCTTCGAAGGGAAGAAGGCAGGAGGTGTTTTGCATTCCTTTGCTGGGTAAGGAAAGGGAGGGGGGATTCTTTGTTGTAACTTTCCATTTCTCACTAACCTCTGTCCTCTTTTATGCGCAACTGCGAACTTTTATCAAAATATGTCAAGGTCACTGACAGTAGCCTCATCATCACCTAGAGATGACCACATGATCCTATTCAGAAGTTTTAATTGGAAGAATCATTTGATATCTGGAGGGGGGGGAGCAATTCTATCCCTTTGTATATGCATTTTACCCGCCAATATTTTAGTTTCGGAATTGATTCTGTTTGCTACCATTCATTTTCCAGTAAAAGATAAATTCTGCTCTACACCATGGAGTCTGAGTATTTCTTTCTTGGGATTTAGAAGGAGCACAGTCTGACATTATTCCGAAACTCTAAATACATCAACCCACCCGGAGAAAACAGCAACTTTCTTCCGAGGGGGCTTCATCTCATGTCGTGTCCAGCCAGCGATGAAGAGGACCAGGGAGCTGTGGGGGGGCAGCCTTTATTGCTGCCAGAGATGCCGGCTGCTGATTTACTGGCCGACCTGACTCTGGAAGAAACCCCAGCTGAGATGCCCAGATGGTCGTTGGGGGTTGGTTGGAGAGATCGGGACGACCCCCCTCCTCCCAGAATCACTGTAAGATGAAGAGGTGCAAAGGAACGGCTGTGGCAGGAGGGGGAGGAGATGGAATGCAGGCTGGATCAAGGCGGCAGATTCCTTATGGATGCTTCTGAAAAGCCCGGCACGGCTCAAAGGTATGAGGGGGAAGAGGGAGCGAAGTCAGCCCGGAGAAGTCAAGCCAACCCCACCCCCCTAGCCCAACCTACGCCGGTGCAGCCACCCGCGGCCGCCTGGGGAGCCCCAGCAATAGGTGTGCTTCCTGGAAGGCGCCCCCTGCCTCCCTTAGATGTGAAATTTGGAGGAAATCCCAGAGACTTGGGGTTTTTCCTGGTGCAAGTGGGAAGCTACATGGCAGAATTTGAAAGGGAGTTCATTTCTGAAGCAGCCAAAGTGAGATGTGTCACCAGGACCCTGGAAGGGATGGCAGCAGACTGGGTGGTGACTTTGTTCAATGATAACTCCCCCCAACTGCGAAACCTCGATGTTTTCATGACTGCATTGAGGAGAAGATTTGAAGACCCCCTGGCAGAGAGAAGGGCTAGAATAAAAATGAAAACCTTGACCCAAGGGGGGAGATCGGTGGCAGATTACACCCAGGAGTTCAGGCAGTTGGTCTCCTGTCTCCGAGGTTGGCCCCAAGAGGCCCTGGTGGAAACCTACAAAGACGGCTTAAATGAAGATGTATACCACATGTGCATCTCCCGGAAGGATCCACGTGATTTGCAGTCATGGTACTTGCTGGCGGAAGAGGTGGATATTGATCTGGCTCGAAACAGACGCAGAAGGGGCCCTGGCTGGAGAAATCAAAAAACCCCATGCCCCCAAGAGGCCTCCACTCCCCAAAGAGGAGGGATGGCAGCAAGAGCCAAGACCACAGCCTGTTTCCGTTGCAGGAAAGAGGGCCACCGGATGGCGGAGTGCCGAGTCAAGTTGGTCCCACCAAAACCGCAGGGTCCAGGGACGAAGCCCGGTAAACCCCCAACCAAGCCCCGCGAGACCGGACTGAAGGCGAGGGAGGTTGTAGAGGTCGCCTTTCCGGCGGGGGAGGAGCTGGGACCTCCAACCTTACTCGACGAGACCGATTCGGAGGATGACGCCTCGGTAAGTCCTACCCAGGGGCCCATGACCATCCCAATAAAGTTAAGGGACCCTACATCGGGGACCGAGGGAGAGATGTTGGCCTTGTTGGACTCGGGGTGCACGAGGTGTGTAATTAACATGAAAGTAGTTAAAGACATGGGCATCGGACTGAGAACCTTGAAAACGCCCATAGCTTTCTGTCAATTGGACGGATCTGTGGCGGGAGGTAGCCCGGCAAGCTTTATAACGGAACCCTTAGAAATGACCATGGGAACTCACCGCGAGATTTTGTGCTTTATTGTGGCCCCTGGGATGGAACAGCCTTTAATACTGGGACTACCTTGGCTTCGGAAATGGAACCCCCACATAAACTGGAGGGAAGGGTGGATACGCATCCGCACCGATCGCCCACCGGAAGGGAGGAGCCCCACTCTCGGGAGGGGGAGGAGAAGCCCCATCCGAAGCCCCAAGTTCCGGCCGAGGCAGCTTCCGCAGGTGTCGAACGAGTGGAGGGGGAGGAGAAAATCCCGAAGGAATACTGGGACTTAAGAGAAGTGTTTAGTGAAAAAGCCTCTGACGAGCTCCCTCCCCATCGATCAACCGATTGCAGCATCGAATTTCTACCGGGGGTAACGCTCCCGAAACCGAAGCTGTATCCGATGACACCGGGGGAGCTGGAAGAACTGAGAGCGTTCATCGACAAAAACCTGAAACGTGGTTTCATCACGCCTGCCAGACCCCGAGTGGCGGCCCCTGTAATGTTCCGCGAGAAGAAAGATGGCTCAAAACGTTTGGTAGTGGACTATAGAAATTTAAACGCCGTGTCGGTGGAGAATATGTACCCCCTCCCCCTGATGAAGGACATGATAGCCCACCTGGCGAAGGGGAAGATTTTCACAAAGTTGGACTTGAGGGAGGCATACTACAGGATCCGAATTAAGAAAGGCGATGAGTGGAAGACTGCGTTCAACTGCCCGATGGGTTGCTTCCAGTTCAACGTTCTTCCTTTCGGCCTACAGGGGGCGCCCGCTGTTTTCATGCAAATGATAAATCAAGTGCTCCACGAACATCTATACAAGGGGGTTCTGGTCTACCTTGATGATATTCTCATCTACACGGAGAATAAAGACGAACATGTGAAACTCGTACGCTCGGTGTTGCACAAGTTGAGGGCAGCCAAACTGTACGCCAAACTGTCCAAGTGTGAGTTCCATCAAGAAAAAATCGACTACTTGGGATATCGTATCTCTCCCGAGGGCATCGAGATGGATCCAGAGAAAGTGCGAGCTGTATTGGAATGCCCCCCCCCCCCGAGAACCCGGAAGCAACTTCAAAGTTTTCTTGGGTTTGCCAACTTCTATTGGCAATTCATCCCGTCTTTTGCAAAAATAGCAATGCCCATCACCAACCTCCTGAAGACAAAGGGGGAAGCGAAACCAAAACCCAGCCAACCGTTGAACTGGTCCATGGAATGCCAAGCCGCATTTGAAAAGCTAAAAAGACTTTTCGCTGCAGAACCAGTATTGAAACACCCCGACATGGATGCCCCTTTCGTGATCCAAGCTGATGCAAGCGATGTGGCGGTGGGGGCGGTCTTACTTCAATTAAATGAGAAGGGGACACTACAGCCGTGTGCTTATACCTCCCGTAAATTGACTGACACTGAAAGGAGATGGGCCGTCTGGGAGAAGGAAGCTTTTGCAGTCCGTTGGGCTCTACTAACCTGGAGACAATTTTTGGAAGGAGCGAAACATCCATTTGAGGTATGGACGGACCATAAAAATCTGGAAGCTTTAAAGACTCCTCGAAAGCTATCTCCTAAGCAGGTTAGGTGGGCTCAGTTTTTCAAGCGATTCAATTTCTCGTTGAAGTATATCCCAGGGGGAAAAAATTTTATGGCGGATGCTTTGTCTAGAATGCCTCAATACAACAGTATCCGAAAAGAAGTGGTAAGACCAATCGTGTCCACTACACAGTTGGCTGCTCCTGTAATTACCAGAGCACAAAAAAGAGACCAGGAGAGGGATCTGTCCACTGACCTGATGGAACGATTTAAAGAGGCTTTGAAAACAGATGAGTGATTCCTAGCAAATGCGAATAATTGCACTATTCGAGATGGTGTAGCCTGGATAGGTGCAAAATTGTATGTACCCCAAATCCTGAGAAGCCAAGTTTTACAACAAACGCATGATTCTAAAGCGGCTGGTCATTTTGGGTTTGTGAAGACTCTACATTTGATGAAACGACAGTTCTGGTGGCCTTCGCTGAAAAAGGACATTGAGACTTATGTGGCGAGCTGTCCAGTTTGTGCTTCAGCGAAAAGGCCGCCTGGTAAACCACCAGGTTTGTTGCAGAATGTGGCCAGGCCAACGGCACCTTGGAAGGAAATTTCCATGGACTTTATAGTAGATCTACCCGAGAGTGTTGGACACACTGTCATTTGGGTAGTGACTGATTTGTTTTCCAAACAAGCTCATTTCATCCCTTGCTCTAAGATTCCTTCAGCGAAATCATTGGCCAGAATGTTCATTATACATGTCTACAGGTTGCATGGCGTTCCTGAGCGTGTAGTTTCTGATCGGGGGGTCCAATTTACCTCGAACTTTTGGAGAGAATTCTTGAAATTGATAGGCTCCACCCAGAGCCTAAGCTCCGCCCATCATCCCCAAACTAATGGTGCCTGTGAGAGTACAAACGGGGTGTTAGAACAGTACCTCAGATGTTATATAAACTATCAGCAAGATAATTGGGTGGATTTACTGCCTTTTGCGGAGGTGGCGTATAATAATTCTGTACACAGTAGTACGGGATTTACTCCTTTCAAAGTAGCCACGGGACAAGATTTTGTGCCCATACCTGAACTGCCTCGAGAAAACCCCACTATCCAATTGTTGGACGATTGGATATCTAAGCTTCAACAAAATTGGCCGGTCGTTCGCAAAGCTCTGGACGAGGCACACCAATCTCATAAGAAATTTGCTGACAGAAAGCGAGCCCCACAGATGATGTATAAGGTGGGGGATAAAGTTTTCCTCTCGACCAGATATTTGCAGACTACTCAGAAGTCGAAGAAGTTGGGTCCTAAGTACGTGGGACCTTTTCCCATTGAGAGGATTGTAAATCCGGTGACTGTTCAACTGACTTTACCACAGACTCTTCGTCGTATTCATCCTGTTTTCCACGTTAGTCTGTTGAAACCAGAACATACCAGTACTTTGCGGCCGACCCAGTCTGATCCACCTGTGCCCCTGTTGATCGAGGGGGAACAACATTTCGAGATTAAAGAAATTCTAGATTCTAGGAAATGGAGGGGTCGTGTCCAATATCTTGTAGCGTGGAAACATTTTCCTCCTTCCCAAGCTGAATGGGTTAATGAAAAAGACATTAGGGCCCCTGATTTGCTTAAAAGGTTTTATGCCAAATACCCTGATAAACCATAGAAATGTATGCCAATGTTAATACATGATTGTTTTTCTCTTACAGGGACTAATGTCCTTCTTCTAGGGGGTCCGAATGTCAGCCTCAAGAGATATCCATCCCTACCTATCAAGATATCTCCGCTCCTAATTATGGCTCATTTGTTGCTATGCTTTTTACTTCTCTTTCGGCTGTCATGAAACGGTGGGAGGAGGGAATCTTCGAAGGGAAGAAGGCAGGAGGTGTTTTGCATTCCTTTGCTGGGTAAGGAAAGGGAGGGGGGATTCTTTGTTGTAACTTTCCATTTCTCACTAACCTCTGTCCTCTTTTATGCGCAACTGCGAACTTTTATCAAAATATGTCAAGGTCACTGACAGTAGCCTCATCATCACCTAGAGATGACCACATGATCCTATTCAGAAGTTTTAATTGGAAAAATCATTTGATCTCTGGAGGGGGGGGAGCAATTCTATCCCTTTGTATATGCATTTTACCCACCAATATTTTAGTTTCGGAATTGATTCTGTTTGCTACCATTCATTTTCCAGTCAAAGATAAATTCTGCTCTACACCATGGAGTCTGAGTATTTCTTTCTTGGGATTTAGAAGGAGCACAGTCTGACAATTTAGGTTATTCACTTTTATTGATTCACAACACTAACCATTATCCAATTGTGGTTTGTGTTTTTTCATTAGGTGGCCTCTCCCAGGTAGTCCTGACCCAGTAAGATCCAGTGCTGAAGAAACCAGGAGAATCCCATAAACTGACTTGCACTGTCACTGGATTCCAGTGTTAGCAGCTATAGCATGTATTGGGTCAGACAGAAACCTGGCCAAGGACTAGAATGGATTGTTTACTATTACTCATCCAGTGACAACTCTTATTCACTGACAATCCAAGGACAGTTTATTACCTCTAAAAATAGTTCCAACTTCTATCTCCAAATGAACAACCTAAAAGGAGAAGACACAGCTGTCTACTACTGTGCAAGAAGCACAGTGAAATAGATCTTAAGAGATCTCATGTAAAAACTTTTCCTTTTATTACTGAAATGTCTCAGGAGGGGACACCCGAGAACCACAAAATGAGTTGTCTAAGCATCAGGCAGAGAAGAAATGAAAATGAAAAAGACAAAACCAAAATACAAAATAAAATATATTATTACTCTATACTTAGTGTGGTTTAACATTCACTTATTGGTTTCTAAGTAATTTGCTCTGTTTTCCTGCAGGTTCAGTTGTTGTTAGACATGCAAGCTAGACCAGGTTAGGAAACCAAAGCCATGTAGAACAAATACTAGTTTTATTAGAAAGATGAAGTAATACAGCTTTTCAAGTCTCGATGCATTTGCCCCATCCTTTTAAAAAAAATCTTTGTGAGAATGAGGGAGGATTTTGTCTGTGATGTTTTCTCAGATGACAATTGTGGCCACACTCAGGTTTCTTTTCTCTGTCACTCAAGACAATTTCCTTGGCCCTCTGCAATTTGATTACTGTAAAGTACATTGCCTGGGACTGCTCTTGAAGATGATTCCTAATCTGCATTGCTCCAGAATGTGGAGGGATAGGCAATTTGGCCATTAAAAACTTCTAATCTATGAGTTGCACAAACTCTTACTTCTAAGTGCTGGCTATTAGCTATTCATCTCTACATGCCACAGGACTATATACTATTATTAGTTTGCTATTATTCATCTAGTAGCAACTATTAGTCACCAACAATCCAAGGATGGTTTACTGCCTCCAAGACAGTTCCAACTTCTATCTGCAAATAAACAACCTAAAAGCTGAAGACATGGATGTTTTACTGTGCAAGATACACAATGAATAGATCTTAAGGGGTCTTCTGCAGAGATATGGTACCCCAAGTAATCTAAACTGGTTTTGTGAAAATCACATTTGGACAATTTTGCATACAGACAGTTGTCTAATAACTTTTTAAACACTGCTCTTATTACTTTTACCACACAACTACTTTTATTTCACCAAGCAACATTAAAGCAGGCTAAAAAAACATCCTATTTCCTCCTTTACCTCAAATAAATAAATATATATGTTTTAACAAGACAAATTCCTTGTATGTCCAATTACGCTTGGCCAATAAAAGAATTCTAGAAATATTAGAATTCTTCTAATTCTAATATTTATGCATATTTTCTTCTGAATTGACCTAGAGATGTTGCTGAGGTTCTTTCCCAATTTATGGATGGTAGATTTGGGGAGGGAGAGGAAATTCTAGATGGAGAAGAACTGGCTTCAGGTGAATGCTGAGAAGAGTTTCTAAGATGTCTGGGGGCTCTTCATATTTAGAATGTTTCAGTTTTTGGCTCTGAATGTGGTTGCATTCTTCCAGATAGAACTTATGTACAACATGGGAGTCCTACTGCTCCTATGAAAAGAGCAATTGGCTATCATGGCTAAGAGGACATTTGCAATAGTTCTCCTTTGGTGCAAACTGTACTCATTTCTGGATCAAGGGACTCATGCTTGCAAGTCTGATTCTGCAATTCTTCCCATCCTTCTAATTTCCCAGTAAATCAAGGGTGTACTTGTCTGTATTGCTTCTGAATAACATCTGGTGATTCTAATCATCAAAAAAGCTTCATCTTTCTTTCCCTTTGTAACAGTCTTTGTGCAATTCTGCCAAAGTTCAGCTGTCCATTGGTGCATGTACTGTTTTTTTTTTTTTTTTTATGCAAGCTGAACTCATTTCTGGACCAAGGGACACATGCCTTATTCAGCATTCATCTGATGTCTAACTTTCAAAGTAGACCAGATTAGGGAAACAACAATATCACTTTTATTATAAAGGTACAGTAATAGAATCTGTAGCAATATCACTTTCATTATAAAGATACAGTAATAGAATTTTTCAAGTTTGATTGCAATTCCCCCTCCTTCCTTTTATTTTCATGAGAATGAGGGGCTGTCTTGTTGTCCTTTACCTTAAAACCTTTCCCTTTGCCCACTATAGTTGGATTACTGTAAAGCACTCTGTATTGGACTGCTCTTGAAGTCTGCATTTGTCCAGAATGTATAAGAATGGGCAGTTTGAGGACTATAACATTTATAATCTGTGTGTGATGACCTGGGACAAGGCACAAAGGTCACACAACCAGCTGAGAGTTCAACTCCCCTTAATGCTCCAAATTTTCCCCAAAAGGCTCCCACATTCTTGGCAAATTCAAGAGCAAAGTGCACATGTGCACACACAAACACATGGCAGCTTCTGGCTGTGCCCACTCAAGCAAAATAGAGGAACAGGGAAATGAGTCCACAAAACAAGGAATAAACAATGAGTCCATGAACCAAAGAACAAACAATGAGTCCACAAAGTCAGGAACAAGGCACTGAGTCCATGAAGTAAGGAAGAAACAAGCAGTCCTGCAAACTCCAAATGTCTCTACTAGCACATGCAACTCTACCAATTCAGTGTTTGTCCCCAACAAATGCCCCTCTCCACAGCATCTCCTTAAATTTCATTCCCCAGGTGTGCCTTGTGAAGAAGGGTAGGGTGCTGTCCTACTGAGTCCTCGGGTCAACCTGGATGTTCTCTTTACTATCTGTGCTCAGGGATCAGAAGGAGGTGGTCCTTGCTCATTGCCTGAGCTCCATCGCTCCTCATGTCCACTGCTTGCTCTCTCTCAGTCATCCTGCCCCTGTTTCTCCCTGCTAACAAGCTGGCTGCCTTGGCCTGCTCCTCCCACATTCCTCCCAAGCCAATGAAGCCACCCCCTTGATTTCCATTGGCTCCAACTCTGACTCATCCTCCTTCTCAGATTCAGGCTCCGATGGGGGCATGACACTGTGAGGTGCACTGACTGCCACTACAAAATACTGGTTATCACCTACATAAAGCTTTACATGGCACAGGACACCTGACTTCATTCTCTTTTATTATCTCTTAATCTTCACCAGTACTGCCAATGCAGGCATGGCATACTTCAAGATTCTGCCCTGGATCCTAAAAGTTGTAACACAACTCCTGTCCAATGGAAGAGCACATACCGAGTGATCTTAATGGCCCTAACTCCATCAGCACTTTATTTTAAAATTATAAACCTGAAAACCAAAGTGTTTATGCACAGTTTTTGTTATAAATGAGTCAAGTCTGCTGCTTAATTGTTTGCTTATCCGTTTGTGAATTTAGATTATATTTTCAGCTCATCTTCAAGAATTAGAGATTGGACAACCATTTGTCTGAAATGCCATGGGGTTTCCTGAATAACACAACATAACATAGAATAACAGTGTTGGAAGGGACCTTGGAGATCTTCTAGTCCAACCACCTGTTCAAGCAAGAGACCTTATACCATTTCAAGGCAAATGGTTATCCAATCTTTTCTTTAAAATTCTCAGTGTTGGAACATTCACAGCCTCAGATGAACAGACTAACAGATTTGGAAGGGACCTTCTAGGTATGCTAGTGCAACCCCTTGCTTAGGCAGGAAACTTTATACCATTTCAGACAAATCATTATCCAATCTCTTCTTAAAAGCTTCCAGTGGTAGAGTACCGACAACTTCTGAAGGCAAGTCATTCCACTGGTTAATTGTTCCCACTGTCAAGAAATTTCTCTTTAGGTGATTCTAGGTGATTTTCCTTATTAGTTTCCATCCCTTGCTTCTTGTCCTGCCTTGAGGTGCTTTGGAGAATAGGTTGATCCCCTCTTCTTTGTGGCAGACACTTAGATATTGAAACATGTGCTATCATGTCAACTCTAGTCCTTCTTTTCACTAGATTAAACACCTCCTTGATCAGGAGTTTGAACTAAATGACCTCCAAGTTTCCTTCCAACTCTATTATTCTGTTATTCATTAGACAATGTTTCTTCCATATGTACCTGACTTAAATTTTAATTTTTAAGTTGAAAACATCATGGCATTTTAATGAAAATGACAAAACCTATGAATTTAATACTAGACATAAGTAAGACATTTCTTCAAAACCTTATTTCTTCAATATATTTATCTAAAAGTGCTTAGTCTGAACGAACAGAAAGCAACTCTGTAGACCTTAAGCTGAAAATTATTTTTATTTATTTACTTGTATTGCTAACTTTATTATTAATTTGACAAATAACTCAAATTGATGAACAAATCCAACATGCCTTCATCCTCCTACTTTCCCCATAAACAACAATTCAACTGAACAACCTCATTCACAATCATGTGAAAATGTATGCATCAGTTTGTTGTCTCTAAGGAAAAGGGCCTTATAATATGGAGATGATGCAAATGAATTCAACTGCTTCACCTTCTTAAAAACAGTTCTTGCAAACTTGCCTCTCCAGATCCAATCACCAAGTAGCTTCAAGAAAATAGAACGGAATGGTTGTCGTGCCTTTTTGGACCTTCCTCCTGTTTCTTATCCATCTTTCAGGTAGATCTTCTCTCATAGCCATAAGTATAAATGCTCCTCATCAGGTTTCCTCCTGATTCCCTGATGTTTGATTTTCAGGCTGCCACTAACAGGTCCAGTTGGTGGAGACTGGAGGGGGTGTTGTATTCCCTGAAGGTTCCCTCCACCTAAAATGAAAAGCTTCAGGTTACAACTTTACTATCTATGAAATCCATTGGATTCGACAAACTCCAAGAAAAGAGCTGGAGTGGGTGGCAGGCATTAGCCAACCAAAAGGAACCAGTCAGTGGTATAACTCCAAAGTAGAGGGAAGATTCAGTGTCTTGTGGGACAATTCCCAGACTTCAACTTATCTCCAAGTGAACAACTTGAAGCCTGAAGACTCTGTGGAAGGAGACACAGTGATTTCCTGCTTGTTCCCCCATTTCCCTGGAGGGCATTTCCCTAAAAGGACCAATTTTCATCCATACAAACAACAAAGTAACCACAGTTGCAGACAAAGTAAAGAGGAATAGAAAATTAGCTAAATATTCTTACACTTTTTTAGGCAGAGGTGAGTCACCTTTGACTCTAGATCTGCTTGCACCCTTTGAGTTTTATTTTTGCACTCTTGTGGCAGGTTCTTTGTGAATTTGGATTCCACACTAAGTGTGTGGCTTAAAAGGAATGCAAGTACAATAAGATTTATCTCAAACTCTGACCATGAATACAATCCACTCTCTCTCATTTGACCATGAATACAATCCACTCTGTCTCATTTGGCATAACTGTTGCAATTCTGGAAACTGTTTGAATACATGTTATATTTTGCATTGCAACAACTACAGAAGTATTCAGCCAGTAGATGGCAGTGTTTGTAAATTTACTAGGTATGATCTATGATAGTCTATGGTTTTTTTGTTCCAAGGAGAGTTTCCTGTTTCCTGTCACAGTTAAACTGTTGAGCAGTAAAGCACATAGTGACTGTATTTTATTTTATTTTTGCTCTGTGGTGCTATATTTCTAACAAAAACAGAAATGTATAATAGGTGAGTCTTTCCACCATCAACTAATTCCATACTTTTTATAAGAGTGAAATGGGAATGGAGAAGGATGAATAGGAATGTATGTTTCATGGATAACAGAAAGTGATTTGAAAAGTATTCTTGAGATTTTTCCTGAAGGTTATCACAGCACCTCTTTTCTATTTCTTTGAGTGGCCAGTCTTGCCAGTTTCCAACTTTTCTCTAGAAGGGAAAAAAGACATGGGGAAAATATTCATATGCTTCTTAAATATGAGATCAAAACAACAACCAAACATCAACTCTATTGTCTAAGATAGTGTTTCTTAACCTCAGCAATTGTCTGAAGTCATATTGATCCCCAGGGTTGGTCCCCGAGGTCATTTGGGCTAAGTTAATTGTTTGTGATCTCTGCAGATCTTTTTCAATATTTCTGGCTTTTTGTCTCATATTTATACACCTGGGTTTTTGCAGAGCTGATGTTGCTTTCAATACCTATGTTAAACCTCAGACTCTACCATGGCACTTGATCCATGCTCAGAGAATCTTCCAAAGATCCACACTATTCCTACACTATGCTGTTTTTCTTTCAAATATTTACCACTCTTGGTGGGTTTTCATATTTTATTGCTTGCTTCACCTCAAATTGCATTAGATAGAAATGGTTTATTGTTCCATATCCTAATCCTAAACCAGTTCTTCTTCTTCTTCTATAATTAGGTTGCCTTCTCAGATAGTCCTGATCAAGTCCAATTCAGGAGGAGAAGAAATCAGGAGGGGCCCATAAACTGACTTTGCTGTTGCTGGATTCATTATCAACATAGATTGGATTAGGCAGAAAGCCAGAAAAGGACTGGACTGGCTTGTTCATTATGGCTCTTCCAACAACTCTTACTCTCCAACAATCCAAGAATAATTTATCTCTGCCAAGGACAGTTTCAACTTCTGCCTGCAAATGGATAAAAAGCCAAAGACACACCAGTTTATTACTGTGCAAGAGACACAGTGAAAGAAACTTTATCCAACTATATACAAACAATCTTCACTATTTTGATAAATGTTCTCAAGAAGAGGGCACTAGAGAATCACTAAATGAATTATCTGGTATTTGGAAAAAGCTCACCAAAGAGATGTTAAAAATAAGAAGAGGTTTAATAAGAGGTTTAATAATAACTAATAAGTTATTAATAATTAGTTATTATGGCTTTCTTTTAGTGGCCTCCAACTAGCCTTCTACGGTTTCTTGGAAAGTCTTCCTTCTCCAGTAGAAGGAAGATCTTTCAGGACATTTCCTTTTCCAGTAGAAGATAGTATATCAAAATGCATTCTTTTTCTTCTTCAGGATTTCATCTTGAAGCAGAATAACAGAATAACATATTTGGAAGGGACCTTGGAGGTCTTCTAGTCCAATCCCCTGCTGAGGCCCCCTGCTACACCAACCCCTTGCTATACCAATTCAGACAAATGGTTGTCTAAACTTCTCTTTTAAAACCAGTGATGGAGTTCCCACAACTTCAGAAGGTAAGTCATTCCATCTCTGGGTTTTATTATTTAATTTCTTTAGAACTTTTGGGAAAGGGGGTAAACAAATATTTGAGATTAAAATTCAGGGAGAGAATACAAGTTGAAATTCTGTGTAGTTAAGGTAGCACTAACCATTTTGCAACCTCTCTTCCAACTCTTTCCACTAGGCACCAGTCCTTTCACTCATTCTTCTACCATTCATTCTACTTAAAAATCATTTAGTTCTTCCTTAAAAAAAAATCCCAACACAAACACTGGCCCTTCACTGATATAGGTAGAACTCAAATTATGATAATTGGTACCCAAATTTATCTTGCAAAGCAAGGTGGTGCTCATTGTGCCTGGTTTACAACTCCCCCCCCCCCAAGTTTCTTAAGCAAAACATGGCAGTTATTAAGTGAATCATGTGGTTGTTAAACAAATCCAGCTTCACATGATGATCTTGCTTGTAAGAAGCCAGTGGGAATATTGTAAATGGCAATCATCATAAATTCATGTTAGTTAGCAAGCAATAGCAATAGCACTTAGGCTTATATATTGCTTCACATTGCTTTTACAGATCTCTCTAAGTGGTTTTCATAGTCAGCATATTGCCCCCAACAATCTGGGTCCTCATTTTACCCACCTTGGAAAGGATGGAAGGCTAAGTCAAACTTGAGCCAGGTGAGATTTGAACTGCCAAATTGCAGGCAGCCAGCAGTCAGGAGAAGTAGCCTGAAGTACTGCATTTTAACCACTGCACTACTGTGGCTCATTTTGATCATGAGGCCATGGGGATGCTGCAATGGTCATAAATTCAAAGACCAGTTCATAAGTCATCTTTTTCATTGTCATTGTAACTTCAGCCAGATACTAAACGAATTGTTTTAAATCAAGGACTACTTGCATAGCAGCTCTTCTGGATGTCATCTCATATAGATATTTTCCCCACATTTTTTAAATAAAGTTTTATTAATTTTCTACTATTACATTTAATTTTTATTTAATAAACATCATGTTGTCTGGGTTATTTTGTTTGCTTAACAATACAAATTATATTATGAACTGTGGTGGTGCAGTGGTTAGAATGCCGGCTGAATGCAATTTGGCAGTTCAAATCTCACCAGGCCTTCCATTCTTCAGAGGTAGGTAAAATGAGGACCCAGATTGTTGGGGGGCAATAGACTGACTCTGTGAACTGCTTAGAGAAGGTCGTATAGCACTGTGAAGCAGTACATAAGTCTTAAGTGCTATTGCTATATTCCTAATCTTTATTCCTTTACTCCTTTTTTCCAACCATCGATAAATTCCATGTTTGATAGTATTCTGTACCTTCTTTCTATTTAGTCTTCAATGTAAATCTGTCCATTTCTGCACAGTCCAATATCTTCTTAATTATCTCTTCATGTAGTGGTATTTCTTCACTTTTCCAATGCTGAGCAAATACAATCCTCACTGCTGTTAATACATGCAATATTAAATATACACTTTGTTTATCAATTTTTTCTGGTGCTATATCTAACACAAAAAGTTCAGGTTTAAGATTTACGTTTCCCACATTTTTTTGAAGGCAGTAATAGATATTTTATAATAAAAAATGTGAAACTGGGGGCGGAGCTGGCGTCGCAGCAGTTGGACGGGCGATCTTGATCCTCCAAGATCACCGTTGATATCTCAGCTGCTGGTTGGTCCCCACGGACCTAAACTGTCCCGTAGAGATGGTGATTGACAAGGGCACGTCCTGTTGATCCCAGGGACATTGCAAAGCCTCTGGCTGATTCAGGGAAAGCCCTTTTTGTCAGCAGCGGAGGGGTAGCCTTCCAAGCTTCTGAAGCTGGGACAGCTCTGGAATGGAAGAGATTGGAAGAAAGTGTGTCAGTTTGGTGAGATGAACTTATACTTATTATTTCTTAGAGAGAACACTCTGAAAAAATTAAAGTGGACTAAAAGTGAAGAGGAAAGCATTTAAGCGGTGTGATTAATTGTCAAAGTGAAAGGCTTTTTTTTATTTTTTTCCCTTTTTATTGGAATTTTGAACTTGGCAAAGCTGTTTAACTTTAAGCTGGACTGGAACTTTTTAATCTTTTTATTTCTGTTTGTAACAATCCTTTTGAAAATTCTTTTTTGATTAAGACTCTTCTGCTTGATTTAAGATTTATTTTTCTCCCTTTAAAAAAAAGGAGGGGGAGATATTACTTTTTTTTCTTTTAGTTCCTGGCTGTAGATTGAGGAGGGGGAAGTAAAAGTGAAGGAAAGTAAGTAGCACTGGCGCCCAGAGGCTTGGATACATTGTTTCTTTTTTCTTCCACTAGTTTGTGCTACAATCAAGGACTCTGAGCTGTGTATTGGAAAAGATTTATCAAAGAGCCTTGGATATTTGGCGGCAGAGGCTTGTTTTATATTAGAATTGCTTTTTACCTTTTGCCTCCCTTTCCACCCCCACCCCCACTAGTTGGATTTTTTTTCTCTTTCATTGGATTTTGACTTTTTAAACCAGGAACCAGAATGTAAATCTTTTATTTTTGTTTTCTTTTTGTTTATTAAGAGGAACATATAGAATATTTCTCTTTCTCTTTTTTCCCTTTTTTATCATTGATTTTTTTTTACTTTTACCATTGTAACTAATTGGATTAAGGTATAAAAGTGCCTGAAGACTTTCTTTTTCCTTTGGAGTGGCAACTGTTTGCCACTTTTTTCTTTTTTCCTATTTTTTTCTTTTTCTCTCTCTCTCTTTCTTTACAGATAAGCTAATGCTAAGATGAGTAGAAAGACAACAGCTCCAGCTTCTTTGATACCAACCCCCTCACCATCTGGAGGACAATGATCTATACAGACAATATTACAACAGGAAAAAGAAAAAGAGAAGGAAGTGACATTACAGATGATTATGCAAGGAATCCAGAAGATTGAGCAAAAAATAGAAAAGACAGATGAGAAAGTAGAAAATATTCAACAGATGATGATGAAATATGAAGACAGATTTAAAAAAATTGAAGAAGAAGATATACAAAGAGATAAGAAAATTGAAGACATTGATATTTGATTGAGTGATGTCGAGAAGGGCAGATGTGAACCATTAGGATGGGAAATAGATAAATCAGAATTGTATCTAAGATTTCAAAATATAAAAGAAGGAAAAGGTGAAAACCTTGCTAAAATAATGGCAGAAATATTGGCAGAAGCACTGGAAATAACCAAATAAAAGATGATGGATGGGATGGATGAAGTGTTTCATGTCTAAACAAGATATTCAACAAGGAATAGACTACCAAGAGAAGTTCACATTAGATTTACTAAGAAGATTATTAAGACACAGATACTCCAGGTGATGAGAGAGAAAACACTAAAATATAAAGACAAAGAAATTGTGATTCTGAAACAGATACCAAGAAGAGTAAGAGAGATGAGAAGAGAATATTTATTCTTGACTTAAGAGTTACTTAAAAGAGGAGTAAACTACAGATGGTTGATACCAGAATGCCTCTTGTTCACTAGGCAGGAACAGACACAGAATTGACACAGTTGAAAAAGCTGAGCTATTCTACTTAGAATACTTTAGAGGAAAGGAGGAAGAAGAAAGAAAGGAAGAGTCACTGATTGAATTTCAAGAGGAGTGTGTAGCAGGAATTGAAAAAGAAAAAGAAGAAGGTGCAGTAGGCAGTAAACCCAGAGAACAACGAGAATTGAGATCTACTAGAGCAATAAAACCCTCTTATAAAGCTTAACATGGATGAAAGAAAATTGATTTCGATTAACATAAATGGACTTAATTTGGCTACTAAAAGAAGGAAAGTATTTCACAAATTAGAAAAAATAAAATTTGACATAATCTGCTTACAAGAGGTACATATTAAAAAACAACATGAATATATACTAAAAAAAGGAAAATTGGGAAATTATTTACGTCACTGGCACAATCCAAAAAAAAAAAAAAAAAAGGTGTGGTATTATATATTAAAGAAACAATTTTGGCAGAACTAATCTACACAGATGATGATGGAAGGATTCTGATGGTGGAAATAATGGATAACAGCATCAAAACACTTCTAATTGCAATTTATGCCCCGAATGATAAACAAGAAGAATTCTACAGAAAATTATACACAAAAATAATTGAATTGGACTATGTTAATATTTGTATGATGGAAGATTTTAATAGAATAATTAATGACTGGTTTGATTCTAAAACACAGAAAACAACAAAGAAAGTTAGAAAGATACTACCAAAATCCTTCCTTCAGATAATAGAAAATTTTAACTTAAAAGATGCATGGAGAGAGAGAAATGCAGAAAGTAAGCAATGTACTTTTTATTCAAACAGGCATACATTCTGGTCTAGAATAGATATGATATGGATGTCAGCAAAATTATTGACTAATGTACGACAGATTGAAATAGAAACAAGCACTTGGGCAGATCATAATCCAGTGTCAGTTATTTGGAAAGGACAGGTTTGCTATGGAAATGAGGAGAAGAAAAAAATTATACAAGAGTACTATGGAAAACTGTACTTTCAAGAGAATATTCAAGAAGAAAAAATTAAGCAATATCTACAGAAAGCGAACCTACCTCAGATACCTAAAAATATTGAAACAATGTTAGAAGGATATATAACAATGATGGAATTAACAGAAGCCTTAAAAAAACAGAATGTTGGAAAAGCACCAGGTCCAGATGGTTTGCCAGCAGAATTTTACAAGACTTTTCAGGAAATATTGAATCTTCATCTTTTAGAAGTTATGAATGAAGTTATGTTGAAGAAAAGAATACCAAAAACATGGTCAGAAGCATACATTACACTTATACCGAAGTACAGTCCTGCAGCAAGTTAAAAATTATAGACCTATATCTCTATTGAACTCAGACTATAAAATATTTGCTTCAATTTTGGCAGAAAGACTAAAAAGATACTTAAATAATTTTATTCATACTGATCAAAACGGATTTCTGCCAAAGAGACAAATCAAAGACAATGTGAGAATTATTTTGGATACTCTAGAATATTATGAAGCAAATGAGAAGCAAATGGCCTTGATGTTTCTAGATGCACAAAAAGCCTTTGACAATGTGAGTTGGTGATTTATTTTACTGCAATTGATACAAATGGGTTTTGGTAAAAAATTTATCCAAGCCATTGAAACAAATATACCATGAACAAACTGCAAAGGTGATGGTGAATGGAGAATTATAGATATAGATATAAGAAAAGGGACAAGGCAAGGCTGTCCATTGTTGCCTCTGCTGTTTGTGTTAACATTGGAAGCGTTGAACAGGAATATTAGAGAAGAAAGAGAAATAAAAGGAATGAAAATTAAAAAGGAGGAATATAAATTGCAAGCTTTTGCAGACAACCTGGTATTTATATTAGAAGACCCATTGGAAACAGCACCCAAATTAATAGAAAAAATAGAAGAATGTGGAAAAAGTAGCAGGTTTGAGAATAAATAAAGACAAAACAAAGATATTAACAAAGAATACGTTAGCAAGACGAACAAAAGAGTTGGAAGAAATTTTAAAAATACAGGTCACCAACAAGGTTAAATATTTAGGGATACATATTGCACCAAGGTGTAGTACACTGAAGGAAGATAACTATGTTAAACTCAAGCAGCAGATTGCGACAGATTTTATAAAATGGGAAAAACTGCAACTATCATTGATTGGGAGAATATCTAGAATTAAGATGAATGTACTGCCTAGAGTTTTATAATTATTCCAGACAATTCCTATTAAACTAGGGAAAGAGTTTTTTGAAGATTTAAATAGAATTGTGTTGAAATATATTTGGCAGGGTAAAAAAGCAAGAATAAAATTAAAACTGTTACAAGATGCAAGAATAAGAGGAGGGTTTGCCTTGCCCAATTGGGAGCTATATTACCAGGCATCAAGTTTGATGTGGGTAAAGGAATGGATAACACTAAGAAACAGTAGATTACTGACTTTAGAAGGCCACGATTTGCTGTTGGGATGCCCTGCCTTTCTCTGGTATAAGGGAACTAAAACACAGGGGTATTTTAGAAAACATTATATTCGAGGGGCATTGTTTTTGAACTGGGAGAAGATAAAAAGACAATATTACTTAAAAATTCCAACATGGATATCAACTATTGAAGCTTTTTCTTATCCAATAATATATAAAAAGGAACAAAACAGTTAGATGTGGTGAGATATTGAATGAAAAGGGTGAACTTAAATCTATGCAAGTGTTGGAAGAACAAGGTGTAAAAATGAATTGATTTTCATATTTGCAAATACAATCTAGGTTTAATAAAGACTCTAACACAGAAGGTATTTATGATAAGTTGACTATTTAGACAAAATTTTGATGAGTACTAATGAAAAACTTTTTGGACATCTATTAGAATTTAAACTGGAGGAGGAACAAGTTAAAGAAACGATCATTGCTTGGGGGAAAATTTTTGGATATAGGATTGATTTAGAAAAATGGCAAAAATTGTGGTCTCAAAATTATAAAATGACAATGTCAACTGCATATAAAGAAAATTTGTGTATGATGTTTTACAGGTGGCACCTACCCCTGACAAGACTTGTGAGAATGTTTAAAAATACATCGGATAAATGCTGGAAATGTCATCAGATACCTGGTTCATATTACCATAAGTGGTAGACATATTCAGACGCAAAGAAATATTGGACTAAAATCCACACGTGGTTGGAAAAAATGATAAAACAACACATAGACTTTAAACCAAAAATCTTTTTATTGGGAGTCATACCAGACATATACAATAAAGAATTGAAATATTTGATTGTAAATGTTTTAACAGTGGCTAGAATTGTATTTGCAAAGATCTGGAAAAATGACAAAATACCTATGCAGGAGGAAGTTATTAAAAAAATTATGGACTGTGCTGAAATGAGTAAACTGACATTTGAAATTAGAGAACAAGAAGACAAGCAATTCTATATGATGTGGGATTTGCTTTATCAATGGTTGGATAAAAAGACATGGTAAGGTAACAGAATAGATAATTTTGTTATAGAAGTTTAATAGACTGATACAAAATATAATGTAGACATATATAATCATTGGATGACAACATAATATAATATTGATGGAATAAATAGCAGGATAATTAATAATTGATAAATAGATAAGCATATGTTAATTGGACAATGTGAGACTGATATAAATTGTGAACAATGATTATGAAAGGATCGCACAAAAGATTCTAAACCAACTGACACACTGTATGTACAAAATGGAAGATGGTTTTATGTTTTTTTTTATGTATTGTCTGTGTATGTTTGTCTTAAAATTAAAATAAAAAATAAAAAAAATGTGAAACTGTTTCATGTCCACAAGATGGTGATAATGGAATATTTTGGAATATGTATCGTAAAAATCTAGATGTTAATAACTGACCCTGGGTGGATTTCTCAAACTGTGAAATAAAGAGGGTTGGGCTCATATTGTCTTGGGTGGAGATCACCATAAAATTCCAAAACTGTATTGGACATTGCTGAGATGAAAAAGATCTTGGAGGAAGGGGCTGGCAAGCAACTTTCTTAGCATTTTTTAAAATCTGCATGAGTGTGTATCTCCAGACACCAAGAGTCAACTTGCCATTCATTTCACATTTATACAGTTTCCAACTGCATTTATGCAAAATCTCCATCACTGTCACTTCTCATTTAAAACTTCAAAGTAAACAGAAAAAAAATCACCTCACAGAAGCCCTCAGAGATCCAGCCATTGTTCTTCTACTATGTTGTCCTGCTCACACTGGCAGTCTGCTCCTCCCATGTGTTCATTTTGCCATTTTATTCTATTTCTTTACTTCCTTTAATGAAATGAAGTTTCAGTTCTTAACAATGGCTACGATGTCTTAACTATCATCCAATTCTGTTCTTTCTTCTCTGTTTAGGAGGCCTCTCCCAGATATTCTTGCCCCAGTTGAATTTAGTGAAGAAACCAGGGCAAACTCATAAACTGACTTGCACTCCCACTGGATTTGATATTAATAGTTACTGGGTAAATTAGGTCAGACAGAAACCTGGCCAAGGACTGGAATGGCTTGTTCACTATCACACATCTAGTAGAAACTATTATTCACCAACAATCCAAGGACGGTTTGTTGCCTCCAAAGACAGTTCCAACTTCTATCTGCAAATGAGCAATCTCAAAGCTGAAGACACTGCTGTGTATTACTGTGCAAGAAGCACTGTGAAAGAAGTCCTAAGAGATCTCATGCAAAAAAGGCTCTTCCTTTAATTTCTGAAATGTCTTGAAAAGGGACTCCAGAGTACCACTCAATGACTTGTTTAACTTATAAAACAAAATCAGCGAGGCAGAGAGGTGTGAGATAAAAAGACAAAACAAATTCATGAAGCAGTAAAGATTATTCCCCCCTCCCAACTTAGTATGGTCCAACAACTTTTTCTTATTAAACTCTGGCTGGACTACTGTGGTTTTATGATCATGAGATCTAGAATTCTTTATAAAACATGAAACCATTCTCACTGTACCTGTTGCTTTACAGACTTTATGGAATGCTTAATTTTGGTATCATAGTGGCTATTCCTCTCCCAATTTTCTCTTCATAATGATGATCATTTTTCTATCTTCTCATTCATGCCAAAATACTATAGATTGGGGCATCAGAAAACTGGTTTGCATCCTATCACAATTGAGGCTGGATGGAGAAAACAGAACGTGTGGGCAGGATTTGAAGAAGACAAATGGAAATAGTATGTTCCTCAAGAGGGATGTAGTGGCTCACTGACCTTGTTGATCAGAAAGGTTGGCAATTCAGTAGTTTGAATCCCTAGCACCACATAACTGAGTGAGCTCCCGAAACTGTCCCAGCTTCCGAAAGACCTCCTGTATGGAGAATTAGTACAAGGAAAGTGCCCTAGAGGGAGACCACAGCTGCGATACAAGAATATCTGCAAGGGGGATCTAAAGGCCTTGGGAATGGACATTAACAGCTGGGAAATCTTGACCTCTGGTTGTTCAGCTTGGAGGCTAAAGACACAGCATGGCCTTCTTCAATTCAAAGAGGCACTCATTTGGCAGACTGAGGCAAAGAAGCAGTCCTGGAACCAGAGAAATCTGGGGGCTGGACAGGAGACAGACTGTATCTGTCCTTAGTGTGGAAGGGATTGCCACTCTCAAATTGGCCTTTTTAGCTGCATTAGATGCTCTTTTCAGAGCATGATACCATAGTCTTTTGAGACTGAAGGATGCCAATAGAGCACTGCCCTCTAGAGCCAGAAACAACTAGCATGCATGTGCGAGGGGAACTTTTACCTTTACCTATGTTGTAATTACATCTGTCCCCAAAGTAGTCTGGTTTAAAGTAACAGAGTTGGAAGGCACCATGTAGGTCTTCTAGTCTCACCACCCGCCCATTTCAAAGGACATTACTGTCAGGCTCTAAGTTCACTCAGAGCCCATCAGCTTTGAATATGCCTTGCAGCAAGTAAGCTGGCCATTTTACCTTATCTCTGCTGCTGTCGGATCTGTATTTCTGCTTGTGTGCTGGCAGATGGCTTTGGAATGACTCAGCAGAGCTGAGGATGGATTCTACAACAACTGCGGGGCTGCAGTATGGATTCTGCAACAATTGCAGGGCTGCTGGAAATGGCTCTTTTCATGTATTGATGTGGTGCATATTGTTAAAGGGGGTTGGGGCACATATAGGTGGTAATTAAGCCTTAGGTTAAAACATGGTGAAAGTGGCACCAGGTGTGGATCAGTTAATGAGGGTTGGAATAGTGTAGGGATGTAGACATGTTATACGGTTAATAGCATTTAGGGATAATGGATTAGGTGTGGCCAGAATTAGAACTGCGTATAGCCCTGGGTGTGGTGGGGTGACTCATGATAATTGTTAGAAATTGATAGTCACCTAACAGTTGGGTTGGAAATATATAAACCAGGATAGACATTTTAATACTGTCTCTTTAAGGGAATGCTAAAATTGTAAGTCGATATGGTTCCTCAAACGGCCATAAGATGGAGCCAGAAACCTGGGTTGTTAGTCCTGTTGTTGATAGTTGCTAATTGATCGATGTTCTGATGTTTGCTGTTTCCTGAATATTTCCCTATTGACTGTTGCTGATCGTCATTGTTCTTGGATTGATGTGAGTCTATTACTGAACTGTTTTTGATACTGGACTTTGTTATTGGATTATCCCTGAACTGAAAACTGACTGGTATAACCATGTATGACTTGGACTGTTTGTTGGACTTTGCTTAACCATTTACTGGAAGTAAATCCTACATTTTACTATACAGTGTATCTGTGTGCTGGTTGTGTGTTATTCCTCACCACTCTCACTATGTCTCCCTGTGTGCACTCATTCTCCTAATGGGGAATTACCTCAACAATAATGGTAATAAAAGGAAAGAGAGCAAACTGAAACCCAACTCTAACCTTGCCTAGCTTTTAGCCTTTCTTGTCAGAGAAGAGTATTTGTTGTTTGCTGAGCTAATGAATAAACCACCATTGCACTACAAAGGAGCTGGAATTTGTATTCATTTCAGGACAAATCTTCAATACTCAAGGACTGGCTGAGAGAAGGTTAGAGTTCACAAACATAATATATATTTTGTTCTATAACTTGTTGGTGAGAGAGTGATATGGCAGAAGAAATAGACCATGTTCTGCCCACTGAGGTGTCAGAGGAACAGGGGACTGTGGTTCAGGGATCTAGTTCAGAAACAGAAACCCCTGTGCAACCAGTTGTACATCCAAAGTCACGGAAGTCTGTAAGGCTGAGTGAACCCCTGAGCAGGTGGACATTCAAACAAATGACTGGAAGACACAGAGGAATGCAAACCCTCTTGGGACCACAAACAGTTGGCGAGTGCAATGGTGGCCATGTATGGACAATAGTGGCTGGATGGTTCCAGGAAATACCACTTTGGACATATTAAGGACACAATTTGGTGAAGTATCATTACAGGACCAGTCTAGTTGGTATGGAAAAGAGAAGTATTGTGGTCCCTCTGGATCTTCATTAGTATCTTGGGGCCCTTTATGGAGTTCCAACCCAATGGACATTCCTAGGGGTCTGCACCATTGTGAACCACTGTCTGGATGATTCCTAGAGACTTTGGGAGTGATTGTATCCCAGAGATATGGAGCTTTGTGATTGCCTGGAAGAAGTCAATCAGATATTAACACTACCCCACTTGATTGGGGTGGAGAAGGGTGTGGAGATGATAGGCAAAATCCCACCAAGTCTAAGGATGGCTTGCACAACAGAATAGCTGGGGACCTCCTCAGTTACAGGCCACATTTGAGGGAGCAGTAGATAGGGTGGTGGTTTTTATGGGCCAAGTAATCAATCACCTTGATTTATATGGTAGCTTATATCCTTCCCATTGGGTCATGATAATGGCCATCAAAGGAGTATTGGTGGTGGGGAGGCCGGACAGTGGGCCACAGATCTGCATAGAGAATGTTCTACAGTATTAGCCAATGTTGGCCTGTTCCTAGAGGCCCTTAGGTCTTGTTTTGAGGATAGTTCTCTAATACAACAGACCGAGGATGCATTGCTGTCTATAAAACAATGGGGTACGTCAGCAGTAGAATATGTGCAGGAATTTAGGAGGACTGCCAGACACCTACATAACTGGCCTGAACATTTAATTATCCATCTGTTCCAGGAAGGGTTGGGTAGAGACCTTTGCCAGGCTTGTATCAAGGTCTTCCACTAAGGATGCAAGACTGGTATACTGTAGCTATTGAACTAGATTCCAGGTTGCGTCAGCTTAAAGGACAGAGTGAGGTTGGAAGTAGTAGTTTGAGGGGATTATTGGGAGCTAGAACAACTGCCCCATCAAGGCTGTCAAGGGGTGTTTATAGGTACATTGGATGTTATATTTCCGTCATTTTAATTTTATATTGCAATATGTCCATGCGGGAAATTTTTTTTATGGCAGATGCACTTTCCTGCTTGTGGCAATATAATAGTGAGAGAAGTGAGGTGACACAACCTCTCATTCTGGCACAAGGTTCCATATACTCCTTATGGACCCAATTGGCAATGGATTTGTGTGAAGCAATACAGCATGATCAATAGTTGAAAGAGAATCCTATGTTGTGTGAAATTCAAGATGGCATGGCATGGAAGGGCACAAAATTGTATATACCAAAAATACTATGACCCAGGGTCTTGAAACAGTGTCATGACACTAAACTGGCTGGTCGCTATGGGTTTTTAAAAACATTACATCTAGTGAAACATCAATTTTGGTAGCCCTCTATGAGGACAGATATAGAGGACTATATTAAAGGATGTCATGTTTGTGCAACAACAAAAACCAGGCCAGGAAAACAGTTAAGATTACTACAACCAGTATCAGATCCTCATCGTCCATGGCAGGATATCAGTATGGATTTTATTGTGGATTTACCGAATAGCTGGAGTTTTACTGTTATTTGGAACATAATAGATCTTTTCTCCAAGCAGGCACAATTTATATCCTGTACTGGGCTTCCGTCAGCATGTAAATTAGCCTATCTATTCATTAGATAATATTTATCAGTTACATGGTGTGCCACAATGGATTATATCTGATAGGGGGGTACAGTTCACTGCCCGATTTTGGAGAGAATTCTTACAGGTTATAGGATCATCGCAAGGACTGAGTACAGCATACCATCCCAGTACTAATGAGGCTTCAGAAAGAACCAATGCAGCGATAGAATGCTACTTACATTGTTATGTGTCATACCAGCAGACTGACTGGGCTACGTTAATACCTTTTGCTGGAGTAGCGTACAATAACACAGGACACACCCCTTTTAAGGTTGTATATGGAATGGATTTCGTAGCTGTACCTGTATTACCTGAGATGATGAACAACCCTACCACTGCTACCACCTGGCCTACAAAGATCACAAAAACTTGAACAAATGTACATATAAGGCATTTAAAGCACTAGTGCAGTGCAAAGGAGCTGGAGTTTGTATTCATTTCAGGACAAACCTTCAATACTCAAGGGCTGGTTGAGAATTACACTTTAGCAAATGGAAACCAAAGAAAAATTTTAAAAAAGGAATGATCCAGTCAGATGTGTAAACTCCTCTATGCAGAGCAGATTAGCTTAGATATTTTAATACTCATGGGGATTCATCTTGTATTTGTACCATTTCCTGGACTTATGCAAAAGGGGCATCGCTTGCACTTATCATCTAAACCATCACAACTTCTCACATCACATAAACTGACAGGCTCACTTTACAGAAGCCCTCAAAGATCCAGCTATTCTTCCATTATGATGTCCTTCTCTTCAGTCCTCCTCACACTGGTTATCTTCTCTTCTCATGTGTTTCCTTTTCCATTTCATTCTTTGTGGCACTCTAATGAAGCTGGGTTCCTCAGCCATCGCTCTGATGTCCTAACCCTCCTCCAATTATGTTGTTTCTTCTCTGATTAGGTGTCCTCTCTCAAAAAATTCTGACCTAGTCGGATCCAGTGCTGAAGAAACCAGGAGATGCTCATAAACTGACTTGTGCTGTCACTGGATTCAACATTCATGCCTATGGGATGGATTGGGACAGACAGAAACCTGGTCAAACCCCCAATCCAAGGAAGGTTTACTAGCTACAAAGACAGTTCCAACTTCTATCTGCAAATGGACAGCCTAAGAGTAGAGGACACAGCCATATATTACTGTGCTGGGGAAAGCACAGTGAAAGGAGTCCTATGAGATTTCATATAATATCTCTTCACTGTATTAATAAAGTGTGCCTAAAGGGGTCACCAGAGAACCATTAAATTATTGCTTCACATTTGGAAGTGAATCACCAAGAGTTATTGGAATAGTTCGTAAACTGACTTGCGCTGTCACTGGATTTAATGTTAATGTTGGATCAGAGAGAAACCTGGCCAAGGACTGGAGTGGCTTGTTCACTATTATGATTGTGGTAACAAACATTATTCACCCACAATCCAAGGGTGCTTTACTGCCTCCAAGGACAGTTCCAACTTCTATCTGCAAATGAACAACCACAAAGCTGAAGGCACATCTGTGTATTACTGTGCAAGAGACACAGTGAAAGGAATCCTAGAAAAACTCATGCAAAAACTCCTCCTTGAATGACTGAAATATCTTGAAACAGGATGCCAGAGAACCATTCAATGATCCTAGGAAAATTGGGAGAGAATGTGGGGATCAAATTACAAACGAATTACATCCACAGCATACAAGGAAAATCAATACAAAATGTTCTACAGATGGCACCTTCCCCCGGCTAGAGTGGCAAAAATATTTAACTCAGACCCAAATTATTGTAAAATAATTTGGAAAAGAAAAAAGCACTTATTTTCATACCTGGTGGATAACCTGGTTGATAACAATGTATAAAGTTTTATTTTATGTTTTTAAAATTTGGAAACTTAATAAAATTTATTTTTTTTTAAAAAAAGAAAGGAATCCTAGGAAAACTCATGCAAAACTCCTACTTCAATATCTGAAATATCTTGAAACAGGATGCCAGAGAACCACTCAATGATTTGTCCAGCCTATGAAACAAAATCAGTCAGGCAGAGAGGAGTGAGATAAATAGGCAAAAGAAAAAGATGAGACAGAGAGAATTTATTCATAGTTATGCTTACATCTAAAGTATGCATGTGAAGTGTTATCACACATCAAACATTTGTAGTTATGGAATATTTTGTTGCTCTCCTTTTCCACATACCAAGTTGTATTTCTCAAAATTGTGATGCACAATTATGAATTATAGTCAAACTTTTGTGATCATAAGATCTAGATATATTTATTATAAAATATGAAATAATTCTTACTTCATTTAGGACAAATGTTTTCTTTCAATTCTCAGTTTTGTCCTATTAGTGATTGAACGTCTCCCTACTTTCTTTTCACAATTATCTTCTTTTCCTAAGTCCTCATTAATGCAGAAATACCATAGAAAGGTGGAGGGAAGGTTATTGCTTTTTTATTCTTTTTATACTGGATTTCTAGCCTTGTAAGGACCTAGAATCACTGAGAGTGATTTGGGTGGTCATATAAATGTAATTAAATAAAAAAATAGAGTTGATCATCAGCAAAATATTCTGCACACTGTGGTAACTGAGGGTTGATGGGAAAAATAGAATGGAGTGGGCACATACTGGAAATACTATGTTCTTCTTCAGAGATTAAGTTGCCAGTATTGAAAATTCATGCATTCACACTGTATCTAGCATTCTATGTTAACGAAAGAAGAGGAGGGAAAAAAATGATGTAAGCAGGTGTAATAAAAAGGAGAAATGTATAAAGGAAATATAAGAGTAGAAGGTAGAGTTAGAATGAATGAATGAATGAATGAAGGAAGGAAGGAAGGAAGGAAGGAAGGAAGGAAGGACGGAAGGAAGGAAGGAAAGAAGGAAAGAAGGAAAGAAGGAAAGAAGGAAAGAAAGAAAGGAGGAATTGAATGGAAGTAAGGATGGTAAGAGGGAGGAAAGAAAGAAGGGAGGATTAGAAGAGAAAATAAGAGAAGCCAGAAAAAGTAATAAAGCTATTAACATTTTAAAGTTAAAATCAACCCAAAAGAGGCAGTTGAGAAGCACAGAATATATCGGTTGGTAACGTGAGTGAAACTGGCAAAATGCTAACAAAATAGTCCATATTTTGGAAAATGAATACAACAGGACAGTTAAAAATTTATATTATTTATTAAAGTTATAGATTGGTTCAAGAAAATTTCCCTTCTAATTCCTTAGGCATCTTTCTGTGAATGATGGCAGTGTCCTGATATGGTCCTATCCCTAAGAACTTGATCTTAGGCCCAGTACTATTCAATATCTTCATTAACGACTTAGATGAGGGAATAGAAGGGGAACTTACCAAATTTGCAGATGATACTAAGCTGGCAGGAATAGCTAACACCCAAGAAGATAGACTCAAAATCCAGATGGATCTTGACAGACTAGAACACTGGGCCATATCTAACAAAATGAAATTCAATGTAGAGAAAAGTAAAGTCCTACACTTAGGCAAGAAAAACCAAAAGTACACATATAGACTGGGTGAAACCAGGCTCAATAGCAGTAACTGTGAGAGGGATCATGGAGTCTTAGTGGACAACCAGTTAAATATGAGCCAGCAGTGTGCAGCAGCAGCCAAAAAAGCTAAAGCAATCCTAAATTGTATTAACAGAGGGATACAATCAAGATCAAGGGAAGTACTAATACCACTCTATAAAGCCTTAGTAAGACCACACCTAGAGTACTGCATCCAGTTTTGTTCACCACATTATAAAAAAGATGTTGAAATTCTAGAAAAAGTACAGAGAAGAGCAACCTGGATGACTAGGGGACTGGAGGCTAAAACATACAACAAACGGTTGCAGGAACTGGGCTTGGCTAGTCTAGTAAAGAGAAGGACCAGGGGAGACATGATAGCAGTCTTCCAATATTTGAGGGGCTGCCATAGAGAGGAAGTGGTCAAGCTATTTTCTAAAGCGCCTGAAGGCCAGACAAAGAATAATGGATGGAAACTGAACAAAGAGAGATTTAACCTGGAAATAAGGAGAAACTTTCTGGCAGTGAGAACAATCAACCAATGGAACAGCTTGCCCTCAGAAGTTGTGGGAGCGCCATCACTTGAGACTTTCAAGAAGAGATTGGACTGCCATTTGACAGAAATGGTGTAGGGTCTCCCGATTGGACTTACCCCAGATAGTCCTGACCCAGTCAGATCCAATGCTGAAAAGACCAGGAGAATCCCCAAAACTGACTTGTGCTGTTACTGGATTTAATGTTAACAGCTACTGGATGGTTTGGGTCAGACAGAAAGCTGGCCAAAGACTGGAGTGGCTTGTTAACTATTTTGATGAGAGTAATAGCAAGTATTATGCACCAACAATCCAAGGGCGTTTTTCTGCCTCCAAGGATAGTTCCAACTTCTATCTGCAAATGAACAACCTCAAAGCTGAAGACACGGCTGTGTATTATTGTGCAAGATACACAGTGAAAGGAATCCTAGAAGACCTCATGCAAAATCTCCTCCAGAGATTCATTGAGACACAGAGAGATTATTCACCCATACATAATACGGTGGAACAACTTTTTGCTTCTTTAGGCTCCATCTGGACTCCTGTGGTTTTCAGCAGGATTTTTCTTCTTCAGATGCAAACAACATTACAATACATGTTCCCTTTCCTCTTCATGCTTTCATCAAAATTACACATGTCTTATTCCATGTGAAGTGATATCTCACATCAAACAGTTGTAGCTATGAAATCTTTTGTTGCTCACCATTCCCACATACCGAATTGTATTTCTCAAAATTGTGATGCACAATTATGAATTATAGTCAAAGTTTTGTGATCATAAGATCTAGAGTTGTTTATTATAAAACATGAAAGAATTCTCACTGTAACCATTCATTTAGTATAGATATTTTCTTTCATTTCTGAGTTTTGTCCTATTAGCGATTGAACGCCTCCCTACTTTCTTTTCACAATTCTCTTTTTTATCTAAATTCTCATCCATGCAGAAATACCATAGAAAGGTGGAGGGAAGGTTATTGCTTTTTTCTTGTTTTATACTGGGTTTCTAGCCTTGCAAGTGCCTAGAATCACTGAGAGTGAGTTGGGTAGTCATAAAAATGTAATTAAATAAATAAAAATAAAATAGATTTGATCATCAGCAAAATATTCTGCACATTATGGTAACTGAGAGTTGATGGGTAAAATAGAACAGAGGAGGAACATACTGGAAATAGTATATTTTTCTTCAGAGATTAAGTTGCCAGTAATGAAAATTGATGCTTCCACACTGCATCTGCTATCTATGTTAATGAAAGAAGAGGAGGAAAGAGAATAATATAAGCAGGTGTAAGAAAAAGAGAAATGTATAAAGGAAATATAAGAGTGAAAGGTAGAATTGGAAGGAAGGAATGAAGGATGAAGGAAGGGAGGGAGGAAGGAAGGAAAGAAAGAAATGAAGAAAGAAAGGAAGGGAGGAATGGAAGGAAGGATGGGGGGTAGGAGGATTAGAAGACAAAATAAGAGAAGCCAGAAAAAGTAATAAAGCTGTTAATATTTTAAAGTGAAAATCAACCCAGAAAAGGTAGTTGACAACCACAGAATATATCGGATGGTAATTTCAGTGAAACCTGCAAATAGCTAACAGAATAGTCCATATTTTGGAAAAGGAATATAACAGATAAATCAAGACAGTTAAAAATTTATCTTATTAAAGGTATAGATTGGTTCAAGAAAATTTCCCTTCGAGTTCCTTAGGCATCTTCCTGTGAATTATAGGAAGTTAGCACTCACCCCTCTCCTTGAAAAATGAAATATCCTAGGAAATATTAAAAAGGCAGAATATTTCCCCTAAAAGGGAAGTAGAAACTCAGAGAGGCAAAAGCTCTCTCTCTCTCTCTCTCTCTCTCTCTCTCTCTCTCTCTCTCTCTCTCACACACACACACACACACACACACACACACACACACACACACACATGCCACCTTTGTTAATGGGTGGGCCATTAAGACCTGGCCCAGAGTCTTCTACATAACAAATGCCTCTACCCATCTCACCACCTGGCCTGGGAAGACTGCATCAGCCAGCACTCGGGTGAACCCATGTGGTCCAGCTAAGATCCCCACCCCTGGGAATCTGACAGCCAATGGGATACATTTCTTACACAGGAACAGGAAACACTAAGGTGGGACCCAACAGAGGGTATATAACTAAGCATCTTGGCCCTTCTTTTTCTCAGCATCTTGGCCCTTCTTTTTCTTCACCCAACATCTTGAAGCATGTGATCATCCTTTTCACTTTGGCGTTCCTAGCCATGTGGTCCTGTCTAACATTAAACTGTTGAATTGGTCTGACGGACACACCAGGCAGACACAGGAGCTGAAGAATAAAGTTTCTTTATTTGAAGCAGTAACAGATTAGTGTGGCTGCCCAGCTGGGCTGGCAGCCGGCTGGCTGGAGCCGGAGCCCCAAAAAGCCCAGCTGATGCCGTTTGACAGCTCCTTATATAGTCTGCTGTCAAACGGCACCAACCAATGGGAACAGTCAGATGGTCCCGCTCAAAATGCGGACCAGGTTGAAGACTTAGCTAGTCAGGGACACAACACCCCTTTCCCCTAGCTAAGGGCATGCGCTGCCCAGCCTTTTGGGAATACAATGGTATAACAAGGAAATTGAACTAGTAGCTGCTTGCACACCTAACCACTAGGCTTACACAAAAAATGGCACCCCACCTGTCACAAGGCAGGAGCCTGAGAAGGGGAACCAGATAAGATGGTGAATAAACATGTCTGGTGACTGCCTGCATGGGGTAGGGCAGAGGTGCCTGAACCCTAAGGCTGGAGGCTCGTTGTGCTCTCCTGGCCCCCTTGGGACAAGAACATCCAACCTCCCACCTACCTAGCTTTTGCCCCCCCTGGGGAGTGTAGTGCTAATGTCAAGGGAGACAAGCCCAGGTGGGAGAGACCCTGGAGGTGGGTGCATGGAAGGACTCTACTGGTGGGTGCGCACCTCCTTGTTCAACGCCTGACACCCACCACCCCCCAAATACCGGATCCATCCCCCAGAGCCACTGGGAAGTAGGGGGTGCAGAGAGAATTTTAATTAACATAGTGAGAGAATGAAGAAAAGTCTCAAACAACTCAGTGAATCATGGAAACGAACACCAGCCCTGCTCAACCCCGGAGGGGCTGCCAACCTGCAGAGCCAATGGCTGCACCCAGTCCACAATGTGAAGAGCTGCACCGGCAGTGGCCCATCGCTCGGCAGCCGGTGGGAGTCGAGGAGGCGCTCGGGCTGTCGGCGGCTGCGGCGGAGGCGGCAGCGGCGGAGGCGGCAGCGGCGGCGGCGGCCGGGACGGGGAGGTGACTGCAGCGGAGGTCGCGCGGCGGCGGAGGCTGAAGAGGCCGCGCAGCGGTGGCGGAAGGCCTCAGCGGCTGAAGAGGCAGCAGCGTCCCAGACGGGGGCAGCTGCCAGCGGGTGGGCCGCGGCGGAGCGGAAGAGGCCGCCGCCCGCGTGCAGCGAGGCGGCGGCTGCGTAGCGAGGCGGCGGCTGCGGAGGGCGCGGCGGCAGAAGAAGCAGAGGCGCGGCGGCGGCAGCGGGCGCGGCGGCGGCAGAAGAGCGGAGGCCGCAGCGGCGGCGGCAGCGGAGGCCACAGCGGTGGCAGAAGACGGAGGCCGCGGCGGCTGAAGAAGCGGAGGCCGCGGCGGCAGCAGCGGAGGCCGCAGCGGCAGCAGAAGAAGTGGAGGCTGCGGCGGCGGCAGCGGAGGCGCGCGGCGGCGGCGCAGCGGAGGCCGCAGCGGCGGCAGAAGACGGAGGCCGCGGCGGCTGAAGAAGCGGAGGCCGCGGCGGCGGCAGCGAGGCAGCGGCGGCAGAAGAAGCGGAGGCGCGGCGGCGGCAGAAAGCGGAGGCCGCAGCGGCAGCGGCAGCGCCGGGCGGCGGCGGCAGAAGAGCGGAGGCTGCGGCGGCGGCAGCGGAGGCACGGCGGCGGCAGAAGAACGGAGGCTGGTGGCTGAAGAAGCAGAGGCGCGGCGGTGCAGCGGAGGCGCGGCGGCGGCAGAAGAAGCGGAGGCCGTGGCGGCAGCAGGAAGCGGAGGCCGCGGCGGTGGCAGCGGAGGCGCGGCGGCGGCAGAAGAGCAGAGGCGCGGCGGCAGCAGCGGAGGCCGCGCGGCAGCAGAAGAAACGGAGGCGCGGCGGCTGAAGAAGTGGAGGCCGCGGCAGCGGCAGCGAGCGCGCGGCAGAAGAACGGAGGCGCGGCGGCTGAAGAAGCGGAGGCCGCGGCAGCGGCAGCGGAGGCCGCGGCGGCAGCAGAAGAAGCGGAGGCCGCGGCGGCAGCGGAGGCCGCGGCAGCGGCAGAAGAGGCGCTCGGCGTCCTCGGCGGAAGCGGCTGCAGCGGAGGCCACGGCGGCGGAGCGTGGTGGCAGAGGCGGCGGCTCGGGAAGCGCGGCGGCGGCAGCGACGGTAACGGCGGCCGAGTCGGAGGGGGCAGCGGAGACTGCGCCGGTCTTCACAGGCCTTGAGGCGACGTCTGTCCCTCGGCTAGGAAGTGTAGGCTTTTGCGCTCTTGTAGCGCCAACGGGGTGCCCTTGGCACAGGAGGCGGCTCTATACCTGCTCTACGGGGGTTTCGCCGGCCTTCACGGGCCTTGATGGCGACGTCTGTTCCTCGGCTGGGGAGGCTTTTCAGACTTCTGCGCTCTTGATAGCACCAACGGGGTTTTCGCCGGCCTTCACGGGCCTTGATGGCGATGACTGTTCCTCGGCTGGGGAGGCTTTTCAGACTTCTGCGCTCTTGGTAGCGCCAACGGGGGTGCCTTTCGCACGGGAGGCTAGAGTGCCTGTCAGGCAGTGACTTTCTCCTCAGCTCAGGGAGACTCTCTCCTCAGCTCAGGGAGACTTTCTTTTCCTCAGCTCAGGGAGACTTTCTCCTCAGCTCAGGGAGACTTTCTTTTCCTCAGCTCAGGGAGACTTTCTCCTCAGCTCAGGGAGACCTTCTTTTCCTCAGCTGAGGAGGGTCTTTAAATTTGGCGCGCGCAGAGACTGTCTGCGGCTCCAGACATGCTGTGGCTTCAGCTCTTTCTTCAGTGACTTAGCTTCTTGCCTGGGTGTCTCTTCTGACAATCCCATCTTCGTCGCCAGTGTTGAATTGGTCTGATGGACACACCAGGCAGACACAGGAGCTGAAGAATAACGTTTCTTTATTTGAAGCAGGAACAGATTAGCGTGGCTGCCCAGCTGGGCTGGCAGCCGGCTGGCTGGAGCCGGAGCCGCAAAAAGCCCTGCTGATGCCATTTGACAGCTCCTTATATAGTCTGCTGTCAAACGGCACCAACCAATGGGAACAGTCAGATGGTCCCGCTCAAAATGCGGACCAGGTTGAAGACTTAGCTAGTCAGGGACACAACACCAACCATCTTTCCAAACAACCTCCATGTTTCCAGTGTCCTTTTCCCTACTTGGAAGTGAACCCAGAAGGATATTTCTTCGAAAAATATGATTGCAATGTCCTGATATGGTCCTGGTGTTGTGAATCAATAAAAGTAAATAACCTAAATGCAAATTAGGGGTTGAAAACCTGCACATTTGATTGGTCCTTATACAACAACTTGGGATTGGGCCAGAACCAGTCCCTGATTGGTTACTTTTGGGACTGTCCTTATTGGTCAGTAGTTGGAACCTGTTGCGCAGTTTCATTGGTTAATAAGGCAGCAGCTAACCCTATAAAAGGGTTACTGCTGCCCATAGCATTGCTCTGTTCCATTCTGATTCCTGTTATTATTAAAGAGTTGAAGTCACTGGTCAGATGTCTGGTCTCCTCATTCTCCAAACTTAACACTGGCGACAAGGGTGGGATCCGGAGACCGAAGAGCTGACTAAACCTACAGAGCAACCTACAGAGCACGTGGTTAATCACGCACCATCAACGGCAGCATGGCCAGCGGAGTCGTACCACCCGCTCCATTCGACCCAGAGACCGAAGACTGGGAGTCATACATGGATCGGTTCCAGATGTTTCTGGAGACCAACAACCTAAAAAATGCAACAGCGGGAAAAAAAAGAGCTATCTTTCTAACTCACTGCGGCCCGACCGTGTTTAAGATGGCAAAGTCACTTGCCAGGCCAGCAGAGGTAAAAGAGATGGACTGGGACGTCCGCGAGCCTTTACTACGGGCTCACTATGCACCTACGGTGCCAACCCTCGTCAGAAGACACGAATATTAATGGAGGGACCAACAGAAAGGCGAAAGCCTCGCTGATTACATCGCGGACCTCCGAAACCTTGGAGGCCTCTGCGGATTCGCGGACTTAGAAGAAGCTCTCCGGGACCGTTTGGTTCGGCACGATCCAGAGTAAAATTATGGCTAAGGGGGACATCAGTCTCAACGATGCCCTTAAAGAAGCCTCGGCAGCAGAGGCAACCAAGAAGTCGGCAGCCCGAATGCGCCGCACCAACGCACCGCTACGTAAACTCGCCACTGATACCTCGCCTCGCTCAGAAAGACAACTGGTATCAACTCACCACGAAGACCTAGAGTCCCCGTCCGACAGCGATGAGGAAGAGGTCAACCGACTGCGAACGGAGCGAGACCAGTCCACACAACACTCCTTTCGACCATGTGCCGGTTGTGGATCCAATCACCCATGATCCGGCTGCAAATTCCTCGACGCGCTCTGCCGAAATTGCGGAGACGAGGTCACATCGCAAAGGTTTGCAGAAGCAAACAAAACTCCAAACCCGACAGGCCGAATGCCAATCTTCAGGATTCTTCGGCACACACTGAAAAAATTAAACCACTCCTACAGAAACAAACCGTCCACCACTTCCACCAGGCGTGAAGAAACCCGGCGGGAAGAGACCCACCAAACAATCACCATAGGCCACGCTACATCCCTTGATGCTGGGAAAATCCGAGTAAAGGTCGCCATCGAAAACAAACCTTGCGTGATGGAGGTAGACTCGGGATCTTCCCTCTCGATGGTGTCGTGGAAAACGCTCCAACAGCTCCTTCCAACGATTCGCCGCCAAGACCTTAACCCTCAAAGGGTTATACTCAAAGACTATCAGGCAACGAATCCCGTCGTCGGGTCCCGCAGATTCAGGTCTCATTCAAGGACCGCACCGTCGCACTACCACTGACTGTCGTGGATCACGACAGGCCTAGTCTTCTAGGCCTCCAATGGTTCAGGCCGCTCAGAATCACTGTAGCGAGTCCACAAGGCCGAAAGCGTCGATTGGGAGGAAGACCTGGTGCAAGAATTCAAAGGCGTTTTCGTGACGGACTAGGCAAGTATAAGGGGACCCCAATCTCGTTTAACTTGAACCCTGAAATAGCACCCATCCGCCTTAAGCGCGCCGGGTGCCGTTCGCTATAAAGCCTAAAATCGACGAACAACTCGATAAGCTGATAGCGCAGGGCGTACTGGAACCCACCGACCACGCCCGTTGGGAAACCCCATAGTGGCGCCAATCAAGCCTGATGGGTCCCTAAGAATTTGCGGTGACTACGGGCCACATTAAACCACGCACTGCAGCAAAGTGCTTATCCAGTACCGGTAGTGCAACACTTACTCCATTCTCTGGGCGGCGGGAAAGTTTTAGCCAAACTAGATTTAGCCCAGGCATATCAACAATTGACTGTAGACCCAACCACAGCCGAGGCACAACGATCGTAACACATAGGGCGCTTTTAAATGCAACCGACTCCAATTCGGAGTAGCGTCGCCTGGAATCTTCCAGAATTTAATGGAAAGGTTGTTACAAGGGATAAAAGGCGTTGTCCCATATTTCGACGATGTACTCATCGCCGCACCTAACAAAGACACCCTAGAAAAAGCGACTCAGGAGGTTTTACGAAGATTCCAAAATGCAGGCCTCAGAGTAAAAGAGATAAATGCCACTTATGTACCGAAAAAGTAGAATTTTTGGGATACCTCCTGGACAGCCAAGGAATTCATCCCACGAAGACAAATTACGAGCAATTAAAAAGGCACCCACTCCGAGGAACAAGGCGGACCTACAGGCGTTCCTTGGACTTATCAATTTCTATAATGTGTTTTACCCCACAAAGCAACAGTAGCTGAACCATTGCATAGACTATTAGACAAAAAAGCAACGTGGGTTTGGGGACAACGGGAACAACATGCTTTCCAACAAATAAAGAAATTGCTAACTTCTGATTCAGTACTTATGCAGTACAACGAGACTCTGCCGCTTACTATCACGTGTGATGCGTCGCCTTTTGGGGTTGGGGCAATTCTGGCCCACGTGTTACCAAATGGAGCGGAAGCCCCCATCGCGTTTTTTTCGCAAACCTTAGCTAAAGCTGAACGCAATTATAGTCAGCTGGACAAAGAAGCTTTAGCTATTGTTGCTGCAGTTAAAAGATTTCATGAATATGTTTATGGCCGTGCCTTTACAATAATCACTGATCATAAACCGTTACTGGGGATCATTGCGGGTAATAAACCAACCCCGTATATATTGTCCCCCAGAATGACCCGTTGGTCTGAATTCCTGGCGGCCTACAACTACACTTTGCAGCACCGCCCGGGGAAATCGATTCTCACGCCAATGCATTGAGCAGAACACCGCTCCCAGACGCTGTTGTGGATCCAGCCCCAACCCTCTCAACACTACAGATTGAATCTCTACAGGCACCACCCTTGACGGCTAGAGACATTGCTTTTGAAACGAAACGTGACCCAGTTCTGCAACACATACTACGCTGGGTTGAACGGGGGTGGCCGACGGACCAAATTGCACCTGAATGGGCGCCTTCAAAGCCCGCCAAACCGAGCTGTTTTCCCAAAAAGGCTGTATCTTGTGGGGCGATCGAGTCGTAATCCCTGCCAAATTGCAACAGACTGTGCTGGCGGTATTGCATGAGGACATCCGGGTATTGTGCGGATGAAATCACTGCACGCAGCTATACTTGGTGGCCGGGAATCGACAAAAGAATCGAGGCCTGGGTCGCTACGTGCCAACGCTGCCAGGACGTCAGCAACGCCCACCAGCAAGCCCAACCGAATGGGAACGCCGAGGGGACCATGGTCCCGTATTCATATTGACTTTGCGGGGCCTACCAAAGGCCACACTTTCCTGATTACTGTCGACGCCTATTCCAACTGGCTCGAGATTCATCGAATGCACACAACTACAACCGACTCAGTTATTAATAAATTAAACAGACTCTTTGCCACGCACTGGGTTTCCGGACGTGTTGGTCTCGGACAATGGCCCGCAGTTCACTGCATTGCCCTTTGAACAATATCTGGCTGATCGGGGCATCCGCCATGCGCTGACCTCGCCCGCGCACCCTGCGGCGAATGGACATGCAGAACGCATGGTACAATTTGTGAAAAAGACCCTGCATAAAATGGAATTTGGCAACATCGACAAGAAAATCAATCGAATCCTCTTATTGCAGCACATCACGCCTCACAGCGTGACCAACAAAACACCCGCTGAACTTCTCATGGGGCGGAAAATACGATCGCACCTGGACCGAGTCCACCCCGCTTTCGCACCAGAAAAACCTATCGGCTCCAGCAGCAAATGCCGGGAATTTAAGGTAGGCGATTTAATCTTTGCAAAAAACTTTTCCGGCGACCCGTTATGGATACCCGCAACCGTTACCCACCTCACCGGGCCTAGATCTTACCGCTTGCTAACAGACGATGGGAGGGTGTGGAAACGCCACATAGACCAACTCCGATCGAGATTATCACCCAGCGACCATGACCTTCCCAGTTCAACAACTCAAGGGGGAGGGAGTATCGAGGGAATTGACTTTGATACAACTAATAGCGGGTCAACGGGAGCCCTACAGCCCAGCGAAGCACCGGGCGTGAAGCGGGAGGAGTTGATGTCGCCAGGGAACTTTAATACAGGGGAAAGCGAACTGCAAAACCCGAAGAAACACGCAGCAGCAGAGACATCCACAGTGAATGCAGCACGGAATCACCGTGCAGCGAAATAGAAATTAACAATGGTCATCCAAGCGCTCCACCGGAACCGGACGTTGGACAAAACCGGTGGAGCCTCGAAAATCTTCCAGGCAGACCAAACGGCCTGCCTATCTTGAGGATTTTATCACAGCTCCCCTCAAACGGAACCCAAGGGGAGGGGTGTTGTGAATCAATAAAAGTAAATAACCTAAATGCAAATTAGGGGTTGAAAACCTGCACATTTGATTGGTCCTTATACAACAACTTGGGATTGGGCCAGAACCAGTAACCCTGATTGGTTACTTTTGGGACTGTCCTTATTGGTCAGTAGTTGGAACCTGTTGCGCAGTTTCATTGGTTAATAAGGCAGCAGCTAACCCCATAAAAGGGTTACTGCTGCCCATAGCATTGCTCTGTTCCATTCTGATTCCTGTTATTATTAAAGAGTTGAAGTCACTGGTCAGATGTCTGGTCTCCTCATTCTCCAAACTTAACACCTACCACTAAGAACTTGATCTTCCTTCTCATAATATTCATGTCTTTAAAAACATTTTAAGAAAAATCAGCTTTACAATTTCACTCATAAATAAGGATATAAAAATATATCCTGTTCATAAGAGGGTGATAATATTGGTTATGGCTAGATTCATCATAGGAGCCTGAAAGTTGCTTTCAGACCCTGGTTTGCATTCTCAGGACTCTGAAATAAAAGAGCGCCAAGTGTCATTTCTTCTGGGAGGGGGACAACCAGAGAAATGCAGAGATCACCCCTATATTATCAGGTTGACATTCAGCTGCAATTTAATGAGAAATGGAAAGTTGAAATGAGAGAGTATTAGGTTCTAAGGACATTCCAAATCATGGTACTCTATAATTAAATAGATAATCACTTAGAGAGGACTGTTAAGAACTATAAAGCAGTATATAAGTCTAAATGCTATTACTAAATGGAACATAAAGAACAATTTACAGAAAGGAATGATGCAGTCAGATGTGTAAAATGTGTTATAGTGTCTCTTTGCAGAGGAGATCAGCTTAGATATATTAATACTAATGGGGATTCATCTTCTGTTTATGCAGTTTTCATCTGGATATATGCAAAATTGGCCTTGCTTCTACTTCTCATTTAAACCTTCGCAAATTCAAATCTCACATAAACTGACAGGCTCACTTTACAGAAGCCATCAAAGATCCAGGCATACTTCCACTATGATGTCCTTCTCTTCAGTCCTCCTCACACTGGTTATATTCTGTTCTTGTTAGTTTCTTTTTCCATATCATTCTTTGTGACACTCCAACAAAGCTGTGTTCCTCAGCCATGGCTGTGATGTCCTAACCCTCCCCCAATTCTGTTGTTTCTTTTCTGTATAGGTGGCCTCTCTCAGAAAATTCTGACCCGGGTCAAATCCAGGGGTGAAGGCACCAGGAGAAGCTCATAAACTGACGTGCTGTCACTGGATTCAACATTCACATCTATGGGATGGATTGGGTCAGACAGAAACCTGGTGAAAGACTGGAATGGAGAGTTTACCATCACACGTCTAGTAGAAACTCTTATTCTCCCACAATCCAAGGAAGGTTCACTAGCTATAAAGACAGTTCCAACTTCTATCTGCAAATGAACAGCCTAAAAGTAGAGGACACAGCCATTTATTACTATGCTGGGGTAAGTACAATGAAAGGAATCCTATGAGGTTACATACAAAATCTCTTCCTTGCATTAATAAAGTTTGCCTGAAAGGGTCTCCAGAGAACCACTCAATGATTGCTTCACATTTGGAAGTGAATCACCAAAAGTTAGTGGAAGAGTTAATAAAAAACAATAATCAAGAACAAATAGTGCACATTTAATGTGGTTGAACAGTGTTTACTTATCGACCTCTGATTAGCCTGCTGTGGTTTTGCCATCTTAATACAAGATGTCATTTCAAATTGTGTTCATGTCTCCCATCATGTTTCCACCTGTGCTTTCATCTGATTTAATCTATCTTTGAATTTTTTCCTTCCTCTTTCCCCAATCTATGGAAAAGTTTAATATAACTATTTAATTGCCTTCCAATCAATCTTGTCTGCCAATGACTTCAGTCCTGGATGGAGATCATGAAAATTCCAGAGTTGTACTCTATATTGCCCACATTGAAAAACTTCTCACTGGAAGAGAATGGCAAGCCACTTAGTATTGCCTAAAAACCTGCATGAATGTGTCTATGTAATTAAAGTCTGGTGGAGATTTCTAGGTGCCGTGATTCAGTAAGACATCAAAATGAATTGGTAGTCTTTCTAAATTCAGGGCTTAGAATTCTTAGTGACTATGTAAAAAGGAGCTACCTAGATTAAGATAGAGAATATAAGCCCAAGCATCCATATCTTGGATCCTAAGGGAACACATTCTAAAATACATTACACTACAAATAAATAAGAAATGGAGGACCAATCTTATCTCCCAATGACTTCAATCTTGAATGGGGACCAGGAGATTTCTAGAGTTGTATTCTACATTGCCTATGTGAAAAACATCTAAGGGGAATAGAATGGCAATCCACTTCCTCAGTATTGCCAAATAACCTGCAGGATTGTGTTTCTGCACTCATTGAAGAGTTAAAGTCAGCTGTAAATTTCTGTGTGCAGTTATTCAGTGAAGACCTGAAATGAAATGGTGGTTTTTTTCGATATGTGTTTAGCATTAGAAATCTTAGTGATTATGTAAAAAGAAGCTAGCTAGTTTAAAAGAACATACTATAAGTCCAAGCATCCATCTCTTGGATTCTAAAGGAACACATTGTAAAACACATTACACTACAATTAAATAAGAAATGAAGCACCAAGTACAATTTATACAAAAAAAATGATCTGGATGGATATGTGAAAATATTGCAATGCTTCCATTTGCAGAAGAGATTAGTGAATATAGTGCAAGACATGCTAATATTCATCTCATATTTATACAGTTTCTAACATGATTTATGCAAACTCGACATCACTTTCACTTCTCATTTAAACTGTCAAAGTTCCCCATCACAAACAGACAGACAGATTCACCTCACAGAAGCCCTCAGAGGAAAAGACGTTTCTCCACTATGCCACCCTTCCTTCCAGTTCTCCTCATATTGGCTGACTTTTCTTCCCGTGTGTTCATTTTGCCATTTTATTCTATTATTTTTATTCCTTCATTGAAGTGAAGTTTCACTCCTTAACAATGGCTGTGATGTCCTAACTCATCCAATTCTGTCCTTTCTTCTGTTTAGGAGGCTTCTCCCAGGTAGTCCTGACCCAGTCAGATCCAGTGCTGAAGGCACCAGGAGAAGCTCACAAACTGACTTGCGCTGTCACTGGATTTAATGTTAACAGCTACTGGATGGGTTGGGTCAGACAGAAACCTGGCCAAGGATTGGAGTGGCTTGTTCACTATTATGATTCTAACAAGTATTATTCGCCAACAATACAAGGGCGCTTTACTGCCTCCAAGGACAGTTCCAACTTCTATTTGCAAATGAACAATCTCAAAACTGAAGGCACGGCTGTGTATTACTGTGCAAGAGACACAGTGACAGGATTCCTAGGAGATCTCATGCAAAAACTCTTCCTTGAATGACTGAAATATCTTGAAACAGGATGCCAAAGAACAATCTAATGATTTGTCCAGCCTATGAAACAAAATCAGTCAGCCAGAGAGGAGTGAGATAAATAGGCCAAAGAAAAAATGAGAAACAGAGAGATTATTCACCCATACTTTATACAGTTGAACAAATTTTGCTTATGATGTTCCACCTCATAAGCAAAAGTTGTGGACTGTTGTGGTTTTCAGCAGGATTTTACTTCTTCAGATGCAAAACAACATTATAATACATATTGCTTTTCCTCTTCATGCTTTCATCTAAAGTACACATGTGTTTTCTTTCATGTGAAGTGTTATCACTCATTCAACATTTGGAGTTATGGGATCTTTTGTTTCTCACCATTTCCCATGTACCAAGTTGTATTTCTCAAAATTGTGATACACTATTATCAATTATATACCCAAATATATGTAATTGTGAAATCTTATTTCCTTATTATAAAACATAAAAGAATTCTCACTGTAACTATTCATTTAGGACAAATGTTTGCTTTCAATGCTCAGTTTTGTCCTATTAGTGGTTGAACATTTCCTTACTTTTTTCCGCACAAAGATATTTTTTCCCCTCACTATGTTTCCATTCAGGCAGAAATACCATAGATAGGTGGAGGGAAGGTTATTGCTTTTTATTGTTTTTATATTGGGCTTTTTTCCTTGTAAGCTGCATACAATTACTGAGCTGGGCGGCAATATAAATTTAATTAATTTAATAAATAAATATCAGCCAAATATTCTGCACACTGTGGTAACTGAGTGTGGATGGGGAAAACGAAATATAGAGGGCACATACTGGGGAAGACAAATGGAAATTGCATATTCTTCTGCCGAGATCCAGTTTCCAGTAATGAAAATTCATGCATCCACACTGTATTTAATACTCTATGTGGATAAAAGAAGAGGAGGAAAAACAGTAATGGAAGCAGGTGTTTAAAAAAAGTGTGAAATAAAAGAAAGCAATATAAGAGTAGAAAATTGAGTTGGAAGGCAAGAAGGTGGGAAGGAAGGATAGAAGGAAGAGAGGAAGGGTGGGAGGGAAGGAAGGATTAGAAGAGATATTAAGAGAAGTTAGAAGAAGTAATAAATTTATTACATTTTAAACTTAAAATCAACCCAGAAGAGGCCACTGAGAAGCACTGAATACATTGGATTGGAGTGGGAATAAAATATTACCATCCAAACAGCAGAATACTCCATACTTTGGAAAAGTAATAGAACAGGTGAATCAAGAACAGTTAATTGTTTTCTCCTATTTATTAAAGATATAGATTGATTCAAGAACATATTCCTTCTAGTTCCTTAGGCATCTTCCTCTGAATATTGGCATGGTCCTGCCTATAAGGATTTGATCTTCCTTCACAGAATATTTATGTCTTTGAAAGATAGGCGAGCTTTACAATTTCTCTCACTTTCAAATAAGTATATAAAATATATCCTGTTCATAAGGGGATGATAATGTTCTTCGTGGATAAATTCCTCACGTGTGACTGTATCAGACCCTCACCTGCTTTCCCAGGCCAATAAAACAAAACAGGGTCAGATGTTATTTCTTCTGGAATGGAGGCTTCCAAGGAAACCAGAGTTGTATCCTATATTGTGAGATCAAAATGGAGCTACAGTGTAATGAGAAGCTGAAAAACACCTAAAGAGAAGGGAATGTCAAGCCACTTCCTAAGTATTGCCTAATAACTTGTGGGATTGTGTCTATGCAATTATTGAAGTCAGCTGCAGATTTCTGGTGCAGTAATTCACTAAAACCTTGAAATAAATATAGGGTTTTTCAGATATGTTTTTAGGATATACATCTTGTTGACTATGTAAAAAGAAAATAGCTTGTTTAAGGTAGAGAACATACTGTAAGCCCAAGCATCCATATCTTAGATCCTAAAGTAATCTATTCTAAAATACATTTACAATTACATAAGATATGAAACACCAAGTATAATTTACACAAGAAAATAATCTGGACGGATATGTGAAAATAGTGCAATGATTTCCATTTGCTGAAGAGATTAGTGTACACAGTTCGAGACACCCTGATATTCATTTCATATTTATACAATTTCTAACGGGATTTATGCAAACTCAACATCACTTTCACTTCTCATTTAAACCCTCCAAGCTCCCCATCACAAACAAACAGATTCAACTCACAGAAGCTCTCAGAGAAATAGACATTCCTGCACTATGCCGCCCTTCCTTCCAGTTCTCCTCACATTGGCTGTCTTTTCTTCCCGTGCGTTCATTTTCTCATTTTATTCTATTTTATTCCTTCACTGAAGTGAAATTGCAATTCTTAAACATGGCTGTGATGTCTGAACTCTCATCCATTTCTGTTCTTTCTTCTGTTTAGGAGGCTTCTCCCAGGTAGTCCTGACCCAGTCAGATCCAGTGCTGAAGAAACCAGGAGAATCCCAAAAACTGACTTGTGCTGTCACTGGATTTAATGTTAACAGCTACTGGATGGGTTGGGTCAGACAGAAAGCTGGACAAGGATTGGAGTGGCTTCTTCTCTATTATGATGAGAGTAATAGCAAGTATTATGCACCAACAATCCAAGGGCGTTTTTCTGCCTCCAAGGATAGTTCCAACTTCTTTCTGCAAATGAACAACCTCAAAGCTGAAGACACGGCTGTGTATTATTGTGCAAGATACACAGTGAAAGGAATCCTAGGAGATCTCATGCAAAAACTCCTCCTGAGACTTGCTGAGACAGAGAGATTATTCACCCATACTTATTATGGTTGAACAACTTTTGCTTCTTTAGGCTCCATCTGGACTGCTGTGGTTTTCAGCAGGATTTTTCTTCTTCAGATGCAAAACAACATTACAATACATGTTCCCTTTCCTCTTCATGCTTACATCAAAATTACACAGGTGTCTTCTTACATGTGAAGTGATATCACACATCATACAGTTGTAGCTATGAAATCTTTTGTTGCTCACCATTCCCACATACCAAATTGTATTTCTCAAAATTGTGATGCACAATTATGAATTATAGTCAAAGTTTTATGATCATAAGATCTAGATTTGTTTATTATAAAACATGAATGAATTCTCATTGTAACCATTCATTTAGTACAGATCTTTTCTTTCATTTCTGAGTTTTGTCCCATTAGTGGTTGAACGCCTCCCTACTTTCTTTTCACAATTATCTTTTTTTCCTAAGTTCTCATCCATGCAGAAATACCATAGAAAGGTGGAGGGAAGGTTATTGCTTTTTTCTTGTTTTATACTGGGTTTCTAGCCTTGCAAGTGCCTAGAATCACTGAGAGTGAGTTAGGTGGTCATATAAATGTAATTAAATAAATAAAAATAAAATAGATTTGATCATCAGCAAAATATTCTGCATGTTATGGTAACTGAGAGTTGATGGGTAAAATAAAACAGAGGAGGAACATATTGGAAATAGTATTTTTTTTCCAGAGATTAAGTTGCCAGTATTGAAAATTCATGCTTCCACATTGTACCTACTATTCTATGTTAATGAAAGAAGAGGAGGAAAGAGAATAATAAAAGCAGGTGTAAGAAAAAGAGAAATGTATAAAGGAAATATAAGAGTGGAAGATAGAACTGGAAGGAAGGAAGGGAGGAAGGAAGGAAATGAAAGAAAGGAAGGGAGGAATGGAAGGAAGGATGGAGAGTATGAGGATTAAAAGACAAAATAAGAGAAGCCAGAAAAAGTAATAAAGCTATTAATATTTTAAAGTGAAAATCAACCCAGAAGAGGCAGTTGAGAACCACAGAATATATTGGATGGTAATTTCAGTGAAACCTGCAAATAGCTAAGAGAATAGTCCATATTTTGGAAAAGGAATACGACAGATAAATCAAGACAGTTAAAAATTTATCTTATTTATTAAAGGTATAGACTGGTTCAAGAAAATTTCCCTTCGAGTTCCTTAAGCATCTTCCTTTGAATTGTAGGAAGTTAGCACCCACCCCTCTCCTTGAAAAATGAAATATCCTAGGAAATATTAGGTAGAATATTTTCCGTAAAAGGGAAGTAGAAACTCAGAGAGGCAGAAGCTCACACACAGACACAAGCATACCCCCTTTGTTAATGGGTGGGCCATTAAGGCCTGGCCCAGAGTATTCTACATAACAAAGGCCCCTACCCATCTCACCACCTTGTCTGGGAAGACTACATCAGCCAGCACTCAGGTGAAGCAATGTGGTCCAGCTAAGACCCCCACCCCTGGGAATTTGACAACCAATGGGATACATTTCTTACACAGGAACACGAAACACTAAAGTGGAGACCAACGGAGGGTATATAACTAAGGTTATCTCAGCATCTTGTCCCTTCTTTTCCTTCACCCAACATCTTGAAGCATGTGATCATCCTTTTCACTTTGGTTCTCCAAGCCGTGTGGTCCTGTCCACCATTAAACCATCTTTCCAAACAATCTCCTTGTTTCCAGTGGCTTTTTTCCCCATTTGGAACTGAACCCAGAATGATATTTCTTCCAACAATATGATGGCAGTGTCCTGATACGGTCCTACTCCTAAGAACTTGATCTTTCTTCTCATAATATTCATGTCTTTAAAGATATTTTAAGGAAAGTCAGCTTTACAATTTCACTCTTAAATAAGGATATAAAAATATATCCTGTTCATAAGGAGATTGTTGAGGTATTCCCTGTTAGGAAAATGAGTGCACTCAGGGAAACATAGTGAGAGTAATGTTGAATAACACACAAGCAACATACAGATACACTGAATAGTAAAATGTAGGTTTTACTTCCAGTATACGGTTAAGTAAAGTCCAACAAACAGTCCAAGTCATACATGGTTATAGCAGTCAGTTTTCAGCCCAGGGATAATCCAATAACAAAGTCCAGTATCAAAAACAGTTCAGTAATAGACTCACATCAATCCAAGAACCACGACGATCAGCAACAGTCAATAGGGAAATATTCAGGAAACAGCGAACATCAGAACATCGACCAACTAGCAACTGTCAACAACTATCTTCCGGTTTGAGCCTCTTCACGGACAGACCGAACCCGCAATCATGCGTGGTTTTGTTCCGTGCTCACCACTGGAGCGCCCCGAGCAGGCTGGTTTTGGGGCTAAGCCACCCTGTAGAGGTGGTGAAGAGGGGGGAGACTGCCAGCAGGGTTGAGTGGAGCTGCATCTCTCCTCCTCAGCTGGCCATTACTCCCTTTCCTGAAGGCGGTTGCAGTGGTGGTCAGAAATGGCCACCTCAAAGAAAAACTCAACCAGAAAATAATGTGCAGGAGGAAGATAAGAAGAGAAAGTTTTGGATGACCGGGTTAAACTGCAAAAGCAACAACTAAGGTATCCTGGAATTTAAACTAAAAAAAAGTAACATTGCCCCCAAAGAAGACTTTGAAGCAGCCAAGGAGAGAGAAAAGGGAAAGGATTTGTTTTTTTCTTCTTCTCTCCCTTTCCCTATACTGACAGCTAAGAGATTGAAATAAGATATTGAAAAAAAAATCCACTTTGACATCAATAGGAATTTAAGCTGGAAATAAAATGTCAAAGGAATAATAAAGATTTCTGGATACTTAAAAGTTTTTAAAAGCAGGAAAGGCGAGAAAAAGAATAAAAGGGCAGGATCTGGAAAAAAAGGGAGGAGACTGCCTGGAATTAAAAGGAATTTACAGTAAAACCTCAACAAGACTTCTAAAAGATACATTTGAACTGAAACTTGGCAACAAAATAGTAGAACCCCAGGAAGAGAAAGTGGAGAAAGAAGCATGAAGAAACAGCTTGGGAGTATTTGGATTATTTAGTGATCTCTGGATTTTTGGTTATTGCATTTGAATGACTAAAATCAATCGGGTGGTTGTTTAAAAGTGTTTAAAATGGCACTACTTTTAGAAGAACTGAAAATAGAAAGTACAAAGAAGATGCACAAGAAGAGATTGTCCTAACCCTACCCCAATTCTGTTGTTTCTTTTCTGTGTAGATGGCCTCTCTCAGAAAATCCTGACCCAGTGAGATTCAGGGCTGAAGAAAACAGGAGAAGCTCATAAACTGACTTGTGCTGTCACTGGATTTAACATCCACACCTATGGGATGGATTGGGTCAGACTGAAACCCGGTGAAAGACTGGAATGGATAGCTTACCATCACACATCTAGTAGCAACTCTTACTCTCCCACAATCCAAGGAAGGTTTACTAGCTACAAAGACAGTTCCAACTTCTATCTGCAAATGGACAGCCTAAGAGTAGAGGACACAGCCATATATTACTGTGCTGGGGAAAGCACAATGAAAGGAATCCTATGAGGTTGCATGCAAAATATCTTCCCTGCATTAATAAAATGTGCCTAAAGGGGTCTCCAGAGAACCACTCAATGATTGCTTCACATTTGGAAGTGACTCACCAAAAGTTAGAGAAAGAGTTAATTAAAAAAGAACAATCAAGAACAAAAAATGCACATTTAATGCGGTTGAAAAGTGTTTACTTACTGACCTCCGATTAGCCTGCTGTGGTTTTGCCTTCCTAACGCAAGATGTCATATCAAATTGTGTTCATGTCTGCAGTCATGCTTATATCTGTGCTTTTATCTGATCTAATCTCCCCCCTCCTTCCCCAATCTATGGAAAACTTTAATTATAACTATTTCATTATGTACCTTCCCATCAATCTGGTCTGCCAATGACTTCAATCCTGGATGGAGACCATGAAAATTCCAGAGTTGTACTCTATATTGCCCATCTTGAAAAACTTCTCAGTGGAAGGAATGGCAAGCCACTTAGTATTGCCTAAAAACCTGCATGATTGTGCCTATGCAATTAAAGTCTGGCAGCTATTTGGGTAGGGGGGGATGATGGCATTTACAACCTCCTCCCTTTCGCATTTGTACTGGGGCATGTGAGAGATGGCATCAGGCAGAAAGTTTCTTTTCCCCGGGATGTGTTTTAGCACAAAGTCAAATCGGTTGAAGTATGACGCCCAACGGGTTTGTTTGGATGATAGTTTTCGTGGGGTTCTAAGGCTTTCCAGATTTTTATGGTCAGTCTAAGCTTCGAATTGCTTCTGCCCCCCTTCTAGCAGGTGACACCAGGTTTGTAGTCCCCATCTTATCACGAAAGCCTCTGAATCAGCACTGATTCTTTTGCAAACAGTTCTTTTAGCTTTTCAAATGCTTTTTGGAAGGTTAGGTCCCACTGTAGGGGTTGTCCTGGGTGGGGTTTCATTCATGGATTCCCTGGACACCCTGTCTTTAGGAGGTCCATTATGGGTTTGCCAATCCTCATGAAGGAGGGAATGAATTGCTGGTAGAAGTGGTTCAATAAGATCTCAAAATAATTTGGTAGTCTTTCTAAATTCAGGGCTTAGACTCTCGGTGATTATGTAAAAAGGAGCTACATAGTTTAAGATAGAGAACATAAGTCCAAGCATCCATATCTTGGATCTTAAGGGAACACATTCTAAAATACATGACATTATAAATAAATAAGAAATGGAGCACCAATTTTGTCTCCCAATGACTTCAATCTTGGATGGAGATAATGAGAATTCTAGAGTTGTACTATATATTGCCAAGCTGTTGTGGTTCGCCGGCAGCTGGTGCAGTTGACTGAGGTCTCAGAGAGTGAGGACTCAGTTGAGGGTTCTGCATGTGATGTAGGGATGGGGCCAGGACTATCGGGAAGAGGAGTGCTGCTGTTGGAGATTGTGGAGACTGGCAGCAGTGATGCAGAGGACTCTGAGGAGCCTGTGCCCAGTGCATGTGTGCACAGGGCTGCTCATAGGAAAGAGCATCTGCAGCAGTACAGGCAACTCCAGAGTAAGGTTGCAAGGTAATGGCCCCTCCATTAAGAGATAAAAGCCACCCTGAGAGACCTTCTTTGCAGGAAGCAAAGAAGTTCTTGCACTACAAACTTTGGGGAAGTTCAGACTATCTTGGTTTGTGTTTGAAGACTTTTTGTTTTGGATTATTTCTTGGCAACTTAATCTAGTGCTTTTGGCAGACTTGCACAACCTTGGCAAAGGCTCATTCTTATCAAAGACAATTAGTTTTAATAGCCCTTTAACCATGAATTAACGGAATTCACACAGAGAAATTAAAAGGTTTTGCTTTTATCTCTGTTTGGTGTTTGTTTACTTGGAATAAGGTTTGGGTCAGAACACAAGCTGAAAAAAGTCTAAGAGGAAGGGAATGCCACGCTACTTCCTCAGTATTGCCTAATAGCTTGCAGCAATCACTGAAGAGTTAAAGTCAGCTGTAAATTTCTGTGTGCATTGATTCAATAAAAACTTGAAATGAATTGGTGGATTTTCAGATATGTTTTTAGCATTAGAAATCTTGGTGACTATGTAAAAGAAGCTAGCTAGTTTAATATGGAGAACATATTGTAAGTCGAAGCATTCATATCTTTGATCCGAAGGAAACCCATTCTAAAATACAGTTACAGTTAAATAAGAAATGAAGGACAAAGTACAATTGACACAAGAAAATAATCTGGACAGATATGTAAAAATAGTACAATACTTCCATTTGCAGAAGATATATGTCTATATCATGCAAGACACCCTGATATTCATCTTGCATTTATACAGTTTCCAACATGTTTTATGCAAAATCAACATCACTTTCACTTCTCATTTAAACCCTCAAATCTCCCCATCACAAACAGACAAACAGATTCACCTCACAGAAGCCCTCAGAGAAAAGACGTTTCTCCACTATGCCAACCTTCCTTCCAGTTCTCCTCACATTGGCTGTCTTTTCTTCCCGTGCGTTCATTTTACCATTTTATTCTATTATTTTTATTCCTTCACTGAAGTGAAGTTTCAATTCTTATACATGGCTGTGATGTCCTAACTCTCATCCAATTCTATTTCTTCTTCTGTTTAGGAGGCTTCTCCCAGATAGTCCTGACCCAGTCAGATCCAGTGCTGAAGAAAACAGGAGAAGCTCATAAACTGACTTGTGCTGTCACTGGATTTAACATCCACACCTATGGGATGGATTGGGTCAGACTGAAACCTGGTGAAAGACTGGAATGGATAGCTTACCATCACATGTCTAGTAGCAACTCTTATTCTCCCACAATCCAAGGAAGGTTTACTAGCTACAAAGACAGTTCCAACTTCTATCTGCAAATGAACAGCCTAAGAGTAGAGGACACAGCCATATATTACTGTGCTGGGGAAAGCACAATGAAAGGAATCCTATGAGGTTGCATGCAAAATATCTTTCCTGCATTAATAAAGTGTGCCTAAAGGGGTTTCCAGAGAACCACTCAACGATTGCTTCACATTTGGAAGTGAATCACCAAAAGTTAGTGGAAGAGTTAATTAAAAAACAACAATCAAGAACAAAAAATGCACATTTAATGCGGTTGAAAAGTGTTTACTTATTGACCTCCGATTAGCCTGCTGTGGTTTTGCCATCCTAATACAAGATGTCATTTCAAATTGTGTTCATGTCTCCCATCATGTTTCCATCTGTGCTTTCATCTGATTTAATCTATCTTTGAATTCTCCTGCCTCTTTCCCCTATCTATGGAAAAGTTTAATATAACTATTTAATTGCCTTCCAATCAATCTTGTCTGCCAATGACTTCAGTCCTGGATGGAGATCATGAAAATTCCAGAGTTGTACTCTATATTGCCCACATTGAAAAACTTCTCACTGGAAGAGAATGGCAAGCCACTTAGTATTGCCTAAAAACCTGCATGAATGTGTCTATGTAATTTATTTATTTATTTATTTATTTATTTATTTATTTGATTTGCCAATTGTTTACAAGATAATAAGTATAAGTGTATACATAGTTGTGAATACATGAAATGGGTACATATAAGAAAAATAAAAGAATAAGAGAAACAATAGGACAGGGACGGTAGGCACGTTGGTACGCTTATGCACGCCTCCTACAGACCTCTTAGGAAAGGGGTGAGGTCAATAGTAGACAGTCTAAGGTTAAAGTTTTTGGGGTTTGGGGAAGAAACTACAGAGTCGGGTAGAGTATTCCAGACATTGACCACTCTATTGCTGAAGTCGTATTTCCTGCAATCAAGTTTGGTGCGGTTTACTTTGAGTTTGTATCTATTGTGTGCTCTTGTGTTGTTATGGTTGAAGCTGAAGTATTCATTGACAGGTAGGACATTGCAATGTATGATTTTATATACCATGCTTAAGTCAGACCGAAGACGGTGTAATTCAAGGTTTTCTAGTTCTAGAATTTCAAGTCTGGTGGCATAAGGTATTCTACAACGAGTAGAGGAGTGCAGAACTCCTCTTGTGAAATATTTCTGGACTTTCTCAATTGTGCTAATATCAGATACGTAATGTGGGTTCCAGACTGATGAACTGTATTCGAGTATTGGTCTAGCAAATGTTTTGTATGCTCTGGTTAGTAGTGTGATATTACCAGAGAAAAAGCTACGTAGGATTAGGTTAACAACTCTTAATGCCTTTTTGGCTATGTAGTTGCTGTGGGCTCTAGCACTTAGATCATTAGAGGTGAGTATTGAGATTTCTAGGTGCCGTTATTCAGTAAGACATCAAAATGAATTGGTAGTCTTTCTAAATTCAGGACTTAGAATTTTTAGTGACTATGTACAAAGGAGCTACCTAGATTAAGACAGAGAATATAAGCCCAAGCATCCGTATCTTGGATCCTAAGGGAACACATTGCAAAATACATGTCGCTACAATTAAATAAGAAATGAAGCACCAAGCACAATTTATACAAGAAAATAATCTGGACGGATATGGGAAAATAGTTCAATGCTTCCATTTGCAGAAGATATATGTTTATATCATGCAAGACACCCTGATATTCATCTTGCATTTATACAGTTTCCAACATGATTTATGCAAAATCAATATCACTTTCACTTCTCATTTAAACCCTCAAGTCTCCCCATCACAAACAGACAGACAGATTCACCGCACAGAAGCCCTCAGAGAAAAAGACGTTTCTCCACTATGCCACCCTTCCTTCCAGTTCTCCTCATATTGGCTGTCTTTTCTTCCCGTGTGTTCATTTTGCCATTTTATTCTATTACTTTTATTCCTTCACTGAAGTGAAGTTTCACTCCTTAACAATGGCTGTGATGTCCTAACTCTCATCCAATTCTGTTCTTTCTTGTGTTTAGGAGGCTTCTCCCAGGTAGTCCTGACCCAGTCAGATCCAGTGCTGAAGGCACCAGGAGAAACTCACAAACTTCAGTCAGTGGATTTAATGTTAACAGCTACTGGATGGGTTGGATCAGACAGAAACCTGGCCAAGGATTGGAGTGGCTTGTTCACTATTATTCATCTAGTAGCAACAATTATTCACCCACAATCCAAGGGCACTTTACTGCCTCCAAGGACAGTTCCAACTTCTATCTGCAAATGAGCAACCTCAAAGCTGAAGACACTGCTGTGTATTATTGTGCAAGAGACACAGTGAAAGGATTCCTAGGAGATCTCATGCAAAAACTCTTCCTTGAATGACTGAAATATGTTGAAACAGGATGCCAGAGAACAACTCAATGATTTGTCTAGCCTATGAAACAAAATCAGCCAGGCAGAGAGCAGTGGGATAAATAGGCAAAAGAAAAAGATGAGACAGAGAGAGATTATTCACCCATACTTAGTATGGCTGAACAATTTTTGCTTCTTAAGGTCCATCTGGACTGCTGTGGTTTTCAGCAGGATTTTTCTTCTTCACATGCAAAACGTGATACATGTTCCTTTTCTTCATCATGCTTCCATCCAAGAGTACACACGTGTCTTCTTCCATGTGAAGTGTTATCATCATTCAACATTTGGAGTTATGGGATCTTTTGTTTCTCACCATTTCCCATGTACCAAGTTGTATTTCTCAAAATTGTGATGGACTATTATGAATTATATACCCAAATATATGTAGTTGTGAAATCTTGATTTCTTTATTATCAAACATGAAATAATTCTCACTGTAACCATTCATTTAGGACAAATGTTTGCTTCCAATGCTCAGTCTTGTCCTATTAGTGGTTGAACGTCTCTCTACTTTTTTTTCTCACATCTTCCCCCCCCTCACTATGTTCTCATTCATGCAGTTATACAATAGATAGGTGAAGGGATGGTTATTTCTCTTTATTGTTTTTATATTAGGCTTTTCTCCTTGTAAGCTGCGTAGAATCACTGAGCTAGGCAGCAATATAAATTTAATTAATTTAATTAATTAATAAAAATAAAATTGATTCAATTATCAGCAAAATATTCTGTACACTGTGGTAACTGAGTGTGGATGAGGAAAACAAAATATAGAGGGCACATATTGGGGAAAAGACAAATGGAAATAGTATATTCTTCTGTCGTGATCCGGTTTCCAGTAATGAAAATTCATGCACCCACACTGTATTTACTACTCTATGTGGATAAAAGAAGAGGAGGAAAAATGATAATAGAAGAAGGGCTTTAAAAAAAGGAGGAATAAAAAAAAGAAATAGAGTAGAAATTTGAGTTGGAAGGAAGGAAGGTGGGAAGGAAGGAAGGAAGGAAAGAAGGAAGGAAAGAAGGAAGGAAAGAAGGAAGGAAAGAAGGAAACAAACGAGGGAGGGTGGAGGGAAGGAAAAATTAAAAGAGATATTAAGAGAAGCCAGAAGAAGTAATAAATTTATTACATTTTAAACTTAAATTCAACACAGAAGAGGCTGCTGAAAACATAGAATATATTGGATGGTAATGGAAGTGATGGGATACCAGAGAACCATTCAATAATTTATCAAGCCCATGAAACAAAATCAGTCAGGCAGTGAGGAGTGAAATAAATAGGCAAAAGAAAAACATGAGACAGAGAGAGATTATTCACCCATACTTAATACGGTTGAACAACTTTTGCTTATTAGGCTCCAGCTAGACTGCTATTTTTCAGCATGATTTTTCTTCTTCAGATGCAAAACGGCATCACAATATACGTTCCTTTTCTGCTTCCATCTAACAGTACACATGTGTTTTCTTCCATGTGAAGTGTTATCACTCATGAAACATTTCGAGTTATAGAATCTTTTGTTCTCACCATTTCCCCCTATAGTAAGTTGTATTTCTCAAAATTGTAATGTACAACTATGAATTATACCCAAACCTATCTAACATAAGATCTAGATTTCTTTATTATAAAACATGAAAGAATTCTCACTGTAACCATACATTTAGGATAAATGTTTGTTTTCAATGCTCAGTTTTGTCATATAAGTGGTTGAAATTTTTCCTATTTTCTTTTCACAATGACCTTTTTCTCTATGTTCTCATTCATTCCCAAATACCATAGATGGGTGGAGGGAAGGTTATTGTATTTTTATTATTTTTATATGGAGGTTTTATCCTTGAAAACTGGCCAGAGTCATTGAGAGTGAGTTAGGTGGCCATATAAATTTTCTTAAATTAAAATAAAATAGATTTGAACAGTCACTCAGGAAAATGTTGTGCACCTTATGGTAATTGAGGGTTGATAGAGAAAACAGAATTGTGAGGGCATATACAGATAACAGATAACAGATAAACAGAGTTGGAAGGGACCTTGTAGATCATTTAGTCCGACCCCCCCCCCCCAAGTGGGAGACACTACACCATTTCTGACAAATGGCAGTCCAATCTCTTCTTGAAAGTCTCAAGTGATGGCGCTCCCACAACTTCCGAGGGCAAGCTGTTCCATTGGTTGATTGTTTTCACTGTCAGAAAGTTTCTCCTTATTTCCAGGTTAAACCTCTCCTTGTTCAGTTTCCATCCATTATTCCTTGTCTGGCCTACAGGCGCTTTAGAAAATAGCTTGACCCCTTCCTCCCTGTGGCAGCCCCTCAAATATTGGAAGATTGCTATCATATCTCCCCTGGTCCTTCTCTTTACTAGACTAGCCAAGCCCAGTTCCTGCAACCGTTCATTGTATGTTTTAGCCTCCAGTCCCCTAGTCATCCTGGTTGCACTTCTCTGTACTTTTTCTAGAGTCTCAACTTCTTTTTTATACTGTGGCGAACAAAAATGGATGCAGTACTCTAGGTGTGGTCTTACTAAGGCTTTATAGAGTGGTATTAGTACTTCCCTTGATCTTGATTGTATCCCTCTGTTAATACAATTTAGGATTGCATTAGCAGTTTTGGCTGCTGCTGCACACTGCTGGCTCATATTTAGCTGGTTCTCCACTAGGACTCCAAGATCCCTCTCACAGTTACTGCTATTGAAATCACAGAATTGCAAGCTTCTTTGGGAACATGATAAATAAACCTGTAACCCTTTAAATATATCCTAAACTGTGGTTAAGTTTCTTTATTAAATATTGCACAGTGGGATGAATATCAAAATACTGAAATGTAATATTAGTTAATTAATTGCATTAATACATTAATTAATTGCTATGTTTTTATAAAAGTCACTAATCTCCAATCAACTATTTGAAAATTTTTAAAAAATCTGTTTTTAAAATCCTGGTCTCAGGCGAGTACTGTATACTTGAAACTATGGGATGAATTTATAGTTTGAATGGAAGGAGCATGTTTTTATAATATGGGGACTATGCAAATTTGTTTGATTCTTTCACAACTTTAAATGCAGGCTTTGAGAATTTCACTCTGCAGAGGAGATCAAACACTTAGTTTCAAGTGACACCAGCACTGTCAGAATTATGTTTTACATCAGCACTGTCAGAATTATGTTTTACATCTTTATTTTCTTTCTCAGTTTTTCAGGTAGATGTTCTCTTCAGCCAAAAATGACCATTGATATTCTGGGCTTTTCTACTTTTCTTCTGACCCCTTCTTCATCTTCCCTTCTCAGGCTGTGACTCACAGGTTCAGTTTGTGGAGAGTGGAGGAGGTGTTACAGACCCAGGAGCTTCGCTCTGCCTAACTTGTAAAGCATCTGGATTTACCTTCACAAGCTATAACATACACTGGATCCGTCAGTCTCCAGAGAAAGGACTGGAGTGGGTGGCTGGGTTAGATACTTCAGGAAGTAGCAAATGGTACAACTCCAAAGTCACCGGAAGATTCACCATCTCCAGAGACAATTCACAAAATTTAGTTTATCTCCATATGAACAGCTTAAAGGCTGAAGACTCTTCTTTGTATCATTGCACGAGGTACACAGTGTCTCATTCTTCCTTGCAGCTTGTACAATTTCTCCAGCAGTCCCTTGGGAGAAGAAATTGGGAGACAGAGGCTCACAGCTTCTTTCTGTAGAAAGCCTCCCTCCCCAGATTAAAATATTCTTAATGTTAAAAAGAGGCAGAATAGAATGTTCCCCCCAAAGGAAAAATGGAGAAAAATCTTAACAAAGGCAGAAAGCAGCCCCAATCTTCCTGTCATAGCAGAAGCTTGCTGAGGCTGGCCTTTTGGAATGGAGATTTTGTACCCATTCAGAAAGACTAGGCCAATCTATTCATAAGCAAAGAGACTCCAAAGAAGCAACACAATTAGGCAAGCCAAAGCTGGCAATGCACCTAGGATTTGCATTTCCCCTTTTGCCTGTAGAGCCAGCCATGGCCCCTACATGATCCCATAGGAATCTGGCAACAGCCAATAAAATGTTAAAAGACACATTGTTACACAGTAACAGGCATCTCAATCACAAAGCCCCAAAAAATGTATAAAAGCCTACTTATCACAACCCCATTTTGTCAGCCATCCCAAAAATATGCTGCCATCTCTGGAGTTTCTGCCATTCAAATAAATAGAGACCTACTTGCCTGCAGACAGCCTCCATTTTATTTCCAGCATCTTTCTCCTAGATTGGAACCAGACCAGATTTTACTTCCAACAATTCTCTTAAAAGTTTCTCCTTTTAAGGAATCCAGGAGAATATTGAATCTAGCAGCCATTGACTTAGGAGTGCAGCTGCCAGAAAGGGAGAGATTCTCATACAACAGACTACAAAATCAGCAAGTTCACAGGAAGAAAACATGAGTGGAAATAAAGAAAAGCTTCACCCATATTTTGAAGAAAGGGTTTGGTGTTGGCAGGGTGGATTCTGGTGGGGAGAGGCTAATAAAGGGTAAAACAGATTTACTCAGGAAAGATCCAAGCTGTGTGAGTCACCCCGGTAGTTGTTTATTAACACCAATTAATCCTGTTGCAGAAGGTTCTTCCTTTTCCAGGGCAAGTTAAACATGAAAATGGACAATTCATGTGACATTACAAAAAAAAATCTTCTAAAAAAATTATCCCTAAACTTACTTTCATTTACAAGTCAGAAGCGGGCACTAGAGGTTCAACTATTAATAAAATACCCTTAATCTTAAATATTTCACCTACTAACTATGGTTACTATTAGGATTAGACTCAAGGATTTAGAGAACTGATTAAAATAGAGGACATTTAGAAAGGTCTTCAGAAGCATAAATGGAATACTTTCAAACAATGTTGAATTCCACCCAAGAGACTTTGCCCATGGTGGGCAAAGATCCAGTCATGCTGAAGACACATCTGAATTAATAGTTGAAAAGCAGGGGGAGAAATTTGAGGGCAGAGAAAAAAGAAATACAGATTTTAATGTAAACATTTCTTTACTGCTTATTTCAGAGTTTTGAATCACTTTCACTTTTGCCATTTGACCACAAATGGTAGTTAGTTGACTGACTGATTTATTTCCACCCCTGCTGGATTTTATTTGTTTTCTCTGTTCTCTTGTCTTTGAGAGTAAAACCACAATCGCCCAATCAACTGACTAACAATTGAAAATTTTCTATTCCTAAAATCCTGGCCTCAGGAATGTACTATATGTTTGCCATCGTGGGATCAGTTTATAGTGTGAATGGAGAGAACATGTTCTTATAATATGGGGCCTATGCAAATTGTTCAGTTCTTTCATACCCTTAAGTGTAATTCTTGGAAACTCCACTCTGCAGAGGAGATCAAGCACTTAGCTTCAAGTGACACCAGCACTGTCAGAATTATGTTTTGCATCTTTGTTGTCTTCTTTCTCAGTCTTTCTGGTAGATGTCCACTTCTAACCAAAATTGACAATTGATCAACTCTCCTTTTTCAGTTTTCCCCTGATTCCATTTTTTATCTTTTCTTCTCAAGCTGTCACTCACAGGTCCAGTTAGTGAGTGTTGTAGCCCCTGGAGGTTCCCTCCACCTAAGCTTTAAAACTTCTGGATTCACATTCAGAAGCCATCACATGCACTGGTTCCGGCAGTCTGTAGAGAAAGTACCAGAGTGGGTGGCTGGATTGGATAATTCAGGAAGTAAAAAAATGGTACAACCCCAAATTCAATGGAAGATTCACCATCTCCAGGGACAATTCCCAAAGCTCAGTATATCTCCAGATGAGCAGCTTGAAGACTGAAGACTCTGGCTTGTATCATTGTGTAAAGCTCATAGTGACTCCACTTCCCTTCCTGCTTGTACAATTTCTCCAGTGGTCCCTTGAGAGGAGACTTTGAGAGGAAGAGGCCTACCCTTGCAGCTCTTTCATCTCAATTTGTCCTCTTAAGAGACTCCTGGAAATAGTGTACAAGGGTGAAATTTGCAGCTTCTGCCTCAGGATTTATGAGAATGGGACAAGATCTCATAAAGCCTATTACAAATTCAGCAGGGTCACAAGAAAGAAAACATTTAGAATATCACCAAACCTTGATCTATATTTTGAAGGCCAAATTTAGTGCTGCTGTGTTTGATGGTGCAGGAAGGAGATTAATGAAGTATAAAACAAGGCAGAACATTCAAGGGTAGAGGAATATGATGGAGAAAAATAGGGAGATTTATTGTTGTTGGGAGAAAAATCCAGTCCAGTTCCAAACCAGGAGAAAGGCATTGGTAAGAAAATGGAGGCGGATTGGAAATAATGACTCTGTTGATGATCAGAGCCAAAAACAGCATGTAGTTCTGGGACAGCTGACAAATTGGTTTGATGAGTGAATGGGTTTTTGTAGGATTCTAAGATGCTGTTAAGGGGTTGCACAATGTTGTGAGCCTGGCATCTTCACCATCTCCAGGGATTTACCATCTACAAGGACAATTGCAAGAGATCAGCTTATTTCCAGATGAACAGAACAGAATGTTGAAGATTCCGCCTTGTATTATTGTGCAGGGACACAGTGACTTCAAGCTTTTACAAATTCTCCAGGAGTCCCTTGAGAGGAGAAGCTGAGAGGAAGAGGCCCAACATCAGCTTCCTTTAAGGTTTTCCTGTCAAGGAATTTCTGGATGTATTCTACAAAGACCAACTTTTCATAATAAACTGACATTTCTTTTTTAAAAAATCTATTCTTAAAATTATGGTCTCAGGAGAGTACTGTATGCTTGGAACCATGGGATGAATTTATGGTCCAAAAAAAAGGAGCATGTTCTTATAATATGGGGACTATGCAAATTAGTTGATTTATTTCACATCATTAGAGGCAGCCCTTGAGAACTTTATTCTGCAGAGAAAGTCAAGAACTTATCATCAAGAGACACCAGCACTGCCACAATTATGTTTTGCATCTTCTTTATTTTCTTTCTCAGTTTTTCAGGTAGATGTTCTCTTCAACCAAAAATGACCATTGATAAACTCTGTTTTTCTGCTTTTCTTCTGACTCCTTCTTTATCTTCCCTTCTCAGGCTGTGACTCACAGGTTCAGTTTGTGGAGAGTGGAGGAGATCTTGCAGCCCCTGAAGCTTTCCTCCCCTAACCTGGATTTACCTTTACAAGCTATAACATACACTGGATCCATCAGGCTCCAGAGAAAGGACCAGAGTGGGTGGCTGGATTAGATACTTCAGGAAGTAGCAAATGGTATAACACCAAAGTCAGCGGAAGATTCACCATCTCCAGAGACAATTCACAAAGTTCTGTTTAACAGCGAATGTTAGTTGACTGCCTGATTTATTTCAAACCCCTGCTGGATTTTATTTGTTTTTTCTGTTTTCCTTTTAATTTATTGAGTTGCTTTTACCAATTTATTTAATTTCCTTATGGAAACATAGCAAATATAGTTTCTGGATGGTGAAACTGTCTACACTGGACTATATTTTATTGAATCTTCATCGCAGGGAATTTGTATTCTACTAACTCGGATCAGAACAGTCAGAAAATATTTTCTCTCTGTCTCTTTATTGCCCCCTTTATTATCTATGGATCAGTTTCACCGAATAACCAGATCAGATTACAGAGAGAAGGAGAAGACTGACACTGGGAAAGGGAGAGAGAGAGACAAAGAGAAGAAGATAAATGTGCAATCCCTACTGAAATTTGCTTCTCAAGGGTTTGATGAATTCATAAAATCTTGGAAACATATCTTGGAAAAATATCATTTTAAATGTTTTAACTCACAAGAGGTGAAAGCCTGTTTTTAAAGTAGAGCAGATGATTTGGAAAACAACATAGCAATAGCACTTAGATTTATACACCACTTCACAGTGCTTTGCAGTTTTCTCTAAGCTGTTTACAGAGTCAGCATATCTCCCCCAACAGTCTGGGTCCTCGTTTTACTGACCTTAGAAGGTTGGAAGGCTGAGTCAACCTTGAGCCAGTGAGACTCGAATAGAGGACCCAGAAACAACACAGACTTCCGAAAATCAAAGCAAAGATGAGTTTTGTTTTCCAGCAGCAAAGTGTCCTGAAAGAAACATGGCTGTAGAAAATACAGAGCTGATCATACACTTTTCCTAAGCTCATCTTGTATTTCCATATAATAGTTGAGAATTCTCTGGATGGATACTGTAGTGATAAATGGGTTTTTTAAAAGGGTTTTGAAAGAATTAGTAAAAGTCATGTGATTTAACTTACATACATACTGAATCTTTGCTATAAGGATTCTGTGTTTCACTACTTTTAAAAATGTTTGGTCTTTTTTCTTTTAAAACTTCTGATGGGAAATTTCCATTTTTTTCTAATTGTATTCTATTGTGGAAAATTGAAATTTATCTCATATTTCTCCTTTGGTAATCATCTCTTTTTAAAAAATTAGAATAGAATTCTTTATTGGCCAAGTGTGATTGGACACACAAGGAATTTGTATTGGTGCAAATGCTCTCAGTATACAGGTGAAACTCAAAAAATTAGAATATTGTGCAAAAGTTCATTTATTTCAGTAATGCAACTTAAAAGGTGAAACTAATATATGAGATAGACTCATTACATGCAAAGCAAGATAGTTCAATCCGTGATTTGTCATAATTGAAATGATTATGGCTTACAGCTCATGAAAACCCCAAATCCACAATCTCAGAAAATTAGAATATTGTGAAAAGGTTCAATATTCTAGGCTCAAAGTGTCCCACTCTAATCAGCTAATTAAGTCATAACACCTGCAAAGGGTTCCTGAGCCTTTAAATGGTCTCTCAGTCTGGTTCAGTAGGAATCACAATCATGGGAAAAACTGCTGAGCTGACAGTTGTGCAGAAAACCATCATTGACATCCTCCATAAGGAGGGAAAGCCTCAAAAGGTAATTGCAAAAGAAGTTGGATGTTCCTAAAGTGCTGTATCAAAGCACATTAATAGAAAGTTATGTGGAAGGGAAAAGTGTGGAAGAAAAAGGTGCACAAGCAGCAGGGATGACCACAACCTGGAGAGGATTGTCAGGAAAAGGCTATTCAAAAGTGTTGGGGACTTTCACAAGGAGTGGACTGAGGCTGGAGTCAGTGCATCAAGAGCCACCACACACAGACAGATCCTGGACATGGGCTTCAAATGTCGTATTCCTCTTGTCAAGCCGCTCCTGAGCAACAAACAATGTCAGAAGCATCTTACCTGGGCTAAAGAAAAACAGAACTGGTCTGTTGCTCAGTGGTCCAAAGTCCTCTTTTTTGATGAGAGCAACTTTTGCATCTCATTTGGAAACCAAGGACCCAGAATCTGGAGGAAGAATGGAGAGGCACACACTGCAAGATGCTTGAAGTCCAGTGTGAAGTTTCCACAGTCTGTGTTGATTTGGGGAGCCATGTCATCTGCTGGTGTTGGTCCACTGTGCTTCATTAAGTCCAGGGTCAACACAGCTGTCTACCAGGAGATTTTGGAGCACTTCATGCTTTCTTCCACAGACAAGCTTTATGGGGATGCTGACTTCATTTTCCAGCAGGGCTTGGTACCTGCCTGCACTGCCAAAAGCACCAAAACCTGGTTCAATGACCATGGGATTACTGTGCTTGATTGGCCAGTAAACTTGCCTGACCTGAACCCTATAGAGAATCTATGGGGCATTGCCAAGAGAAAGATGAGAGACATGAGACCAAACAATGCAGAAGAGCTGAAGGCTGCTATTGAAGCTTCCTGATCTCCCATAACACCTCAGCAGTGCCACAGGCTGATAGCTTCCATGCCACACTGCATTGAGGCAGTAATTGCTGCAAAAGGGGCCCAAACCAAGTACTGAGTACATATGCATGCTTATACTTTTCAGAGGTCCGATATTGTACTATGTACAATCCTTGTTTTATTGATTGCATGTAATATTCTAATTTTCTGAGATTGTGGATTTGGGGTTTTCATGAGCTGTAAGCCATAATCATCACAATTATGACAAATCACGGATTGAACTATCTTGCTTTGCATGTAATGAGTCTATCTCATATATTAGTTTCACCTTTTAAGTTGCATTACTGAAATAAATGAACTTTTGCACAATATTCTAATTTTTTGAATTTCACCTGTACATAAAAGAAAATATATATTCATCAAGAGTCAAGAATCATAAGGTACAACACTTAATGATAGTCATAGGGTACAATAAGCAATCAAATCATACTAGGAAACAGTCAATATAAATTGTAAGGATACAAGCAACAAAGTTACAGTCATACAGTCACAAATTGGAAGGGATGGGTGATGAAGAGTGATGAGAAGATTAACAGTAATAGTAGTGCAGACTTTGTAAATAGTTGAATAGTGTTGAAGGAATTATTTGTTTAGTAGAGTGATGGCTTTTGGGAAAAAACTGTTCTTGTGTCTAGTTGTTCTGATGTACAGAGCTCTATAGCATTGTTTTGAGGGAAGGAGTTGAAACAGTTTATGTCCAGGATGTGAGGGGTCTGTTAATATTTTCACAGCCCTCTTTTTGACTCGTGCAGTATACAGGTCCTCGATTGAAGGCAGGTTGGTAGTAATTGCTTTTTCTGCAGTCCTAATTATCCTCTGAAGTCTGTGTCTGTGCTGTTGTCTTGCAGATCCAAATCAGACAGTTATAGAGGTGCAGATGATAGACTCAATAATTCCTCTGTAGAACTGGATCAGCAGCTCCTTGGGCAGTTTGAGCATTCTGAGTTGGCACAGAAAGAACATTCTTTGTTGTGCTTTTTTGATGACGTTTTTGATGTTAGGTGTCCATTTTAGGTCATGTGATATAGTAGAACCTAGAAATTTGAAGGTCTCTACTGTTGATACTGTGTTGTCAAGTATTGTAAGAGGTGGTAATATGGGAGGGTGTCTTCTAAAGTCTACCACCATTTCTAAGGTTTTGAGTTTGTATTGCCATCTATTCACCATGGTACATTTACTTTTCTTGTCTTTGAGAGTGAAATCACAATCCCCCGAGCAACTGACTGAAAATTACATTTTTTCTATTCCTAAAATGCTGGTCTCAGGAAAGTACTATATGTTTGCCACCATGAGATGAATTTATACTGTGAATTAAAGGAGCATTCTTATAATATGGGGCCTGTGCAACTTGTTCAATTCTTTCACACCCTTAAGTGTAATTATTGGAAACTCCACTCTGCAGAGGAAGTCAAGAACTTAGCTTCAAGAGACACCAGCAATGTGACAATTATGCTTTGCATCTTTGTTGTCTTCTTTCTCAATCTTTCAGGTAGATGTTCTTTTGTAATCAAAAAATGACAACTTGTCAACTCGATTTTTTTGTTTTTTGCCTGATCCCTTCTTTATTTTTCCTTCTCAGGCTGTCACTCATAGGCTCAGTTGGTGGAGACTGGAGGGGGTATTTTAGTCCCTGGAGGTTCCCTCCGACTAACCTGTGAATCATCTAGATTCACTTTGCTTACATGGACTGGGTCTGCCATGCTCCAGAGAAAGGACTGGAATGGATGGCTAGAATTAGTGATACAGGAAGTAGCAAATTAAACAACTTCAAAATCACTGGAAGATTCACCATCTCCAGGGACAATTCCCAACATTGTCTTTATCTGAAGATGAACAGCTTGAAGCCTGAAGACTTTGCCTTGTATTATTGTGCAACAGAAACTGTGACCGATTTTCTCTTTAAGCTTTTACAATTTCTCCAGGGGGGCATTGAGAGAAGAGGCTGAAAGGAAGAGGCCCAACCTTGCCTCTAATTCCTCTGAGCTTCTCCATTCAAGGAACCCCTAAACATATTGTTCAAGGCTCAACTTTGCAGCCTCTGCCACTAGAGTGCAATTGTCAGAAAGTGTTCTGACCTAGGCTTCCTTAGAAAGCACAAAACACAATCTTAATCCTGACAAAAATTCTTTTATTTCCACAGCTGTGAATTACATTTATTCACAGCCAGCCAGGATTCACAAGCAGTCTTTCAAGGGAATGTTTATAAACACCCACATTATCACACTTGGAATGCAGCCAGAGAACTAATTGCCAGATGCAGGGCAAGACCAAACTTGACACAAAGTCCAACAGAAATTTTCAAAGCTTGAACTGACCAAGTGAACTAATTGCTTCCTGCAAAAGCTCATGTTCCATTTGCTCCTCTTTTATGTCCTATGGGAGGGGACAATCATCTCCAAGGTATGGCCTTACTCCTGAGTTGACCCTGCTTGCTCAATTGTTCTTGTCTTCTGCTAGCTCTGTGCGTGTGCAGGCTGGGAACCCATTCCAGAATCTCCCCTGCATCACTGCTATCCAAACCTGAAGGCAGCTGCTGAGTGCCAGCCTGCCCTGGCCCCATTTCTGCCTCAAATGCAGCACCCTCCTCTGGATCTTCCTCAGCCTCCAGACCTGGCCCAGATTCCTCCCCAACCTCATCACTACTGTCTGACTCTGTTTCCAGCTCTGTCAGCTGCCAGTGGGCCACAACACAAAGAAACAAATTATCTTCTCACAAACAAAAGTGCAGGCAGAAGCACTGAAAGAAAAATGTTCAGATACATAAGATATAAGACCTTGGTACTTATCATCAATTTTAGTTGATTTTCTGTTAAGAAATTTGATCTCTGGTGGGAGAAAAGTCCAGTAACATTGATGATACATTAGAGTAAAAGTGGAAAAGTAGAGGGTGGAAGAACATAATGGAGGGATATAGGGAGGTAGACTGTACTCTTCTAAAATGCAAGATAGCCACCAGGATAAAGGTGAAATGAAAAGAGACTTTTCTACCTAAAGCTACATAAAAATAACAACATTAATAAAGAAACAATCACACCATGGAAGAATTACAAAACCTTAAAATGTAATAATAGATGTGTGCCCAGCAATTGCACCATTTTATTAAAGACCAGTTGTTATTCAGTCGCTAAGTCATGTCTGACTTTTCACAACTCCATGTCCTCAACAGCACAGCAGGCACTCATATCTTCCCCTGTCCTCCACTATGATTTGTCCATCTTGGGTGGCCTTGCACACTTCGCGCATAGATTCTTTCAACTGCACAAGCCCCTTTATCATGTCCAGGCAGTGATCAATGAAGGTGAAAGAGAAGTATCCTTCACTTACGTGGCTGAAACTTAAAAATTATCTATTCCTAAAATCTGGTTCCTCAGACCATAACCTTGAAACCTTGGGATGAATTTATAACTCAAATGGAAGGAATGTATTGTTATACTATGGGTAGCAGTGGGATTCAGCCAGTTCTCGCCAGTTTTGGAGAACCAGATATTAATTTTGTGAGCAGTTCGGCAAACCAGCTGAAATCTTCCAACAGCCTTTTGTTTTTTTCCACCTTAAGCAGTTAATCCTGTCAGGAAGATTGGAAGGAAATGTTCTAGTATGTCTCTCTGTGTTGTTTCTAGCCTAATCCTCCTTATCCTCAATGTGAGTTGGCCACACCTACCCAATCACATGACCAGCCAGCCATGCCTACCCAGGTGGTCATTAAGGCAGGGTACCAGTTGTTAAATTATTTGAATCCCACCACTGAATATGGGGGCTATGCAAGTTGGTTGAACTCTTCCTCGCCCTTAAATGCAGACCTTAGAGACTTCACTCGATAGAGGAAGTCAAGAAATCAGTTGCAAGAAACTCCAGAACTGACACAATAATGTTCTGCATCATCTTTATCTTCTTCCTCAGTCTCTCTGATAGTTGTTCTCTCATAAGCAAAAACAACAATTCATAAGATTTCCCCCCAAGTTTTTCCCAATTCTACCTCTTTGTCTTTCCTTCTCAGGCTGTCACTCAGCAGTTCAATTGGTGGAGACTGGAGGAAGTGCTGCAGCTCCAGGAGGGTCACTCTGCCTGTCCTGGAGTTCATGAGAATGTACTATAAATGGGTGGCAAGTATTCATTATCATGGATCTAACCAATGGTACAACTCCAAAGTTAATGGAAGATTCACCATCTCCAGGGACAATTCCCAAAGTTCTCTTTATCTCCAAATGAACATCCTCAAGGCTGAAGACTCTGCATTGTATTATTGTATAACAGACACAGTGTCTCCACTTTCCTTCGAGCTTGTACAATTTCTCCAGGGGTCCCTTGAGAGGAAGAGTTCATCCTTGCTGTTGTTCTCTCTCAGCTTCTTCATTCAATTGTCCCTAAAATATCTGCATAAGCTATACTTCTTCAGCTTCTGCCCTGGAGCACCACAGAACTGGATTCATCCTTGTTGATATCCTTTAGATATGGGTAGCTAGATATTATTCTACTTGATTCAAAGGCTCAATCAGGAATTAAACTCATGGTCCTTCATCTCTTAGATGACTACACAGTGCATTATTTGAACACCTTTACAGGTCATGGTGCTCATTGGTCTCAGAAAGAGGATACAATGACGGAATCTTTGAAAGAAGCACAACCTGAATACAACCTGAATAGCTTATCTCTACCAAAGAATGGAATGGGATGGGATGGGGTGGGATAGGATAGGATAGAATAGAATAGAATAGAATAGAATAGAATAGAATAGAATAGAATAGAATATAATAGAATAGAATAGAATAGAATAGAATAGAATAGAATAGTTGGAAGGGACCTTGGAGGTCTTCTATCCAACCTCCTGCTTAGGCAAGAAACCCTACAACATTTCAGACAAATGGTTAACCAATTACTTCTAAAAAACTTCCAATGTTGAAGCATTCACAACTACTGGAGGCCAGCTGAATGGAATGCATTGTTGAAATCCACACCAGAAAATATACAGGTAAGTCCTTGACTTAGGACCACACTTGAGCTCCAAATTTATGTTGCTAAGTGAGTCATTTGTTAAGTGATTTTTGCCTTACTTTATACCACAGTTGTTAAGTTAGTAACAAAGTTGCTAAGTGAATCTAGCTGTCCCATTGATTTTGCTTGTCAGATGGTCACAGAAGCTGATCATGTGACCTCAAGGCACTGCAACCATCATAAAATATGAGTCAGCTGCCAAGAATCTGAATTTTGATCATGTAACCATGGGGCTGCTGGAATGGTTGTGTGAAAAATGGTCACTTTTTCAGGTTGTTTATATACTTTGAACAGTCATTAAATGAGGTATAGGTTGATGACTATCTGTGAAAGAACTTGGTTACTGGGGAAAAAAAGAAAGTTCCTGATTGTATTCAGTGAGTTAATAATAGTTGAATTCCCCATTGATAAACTATAGTATAATAATAATAATAATAATAATAATAATAATAATAATAATAATAATAATAATAATAATAATAATAATAATAATAATAATAATAATAATAATAATAATAATAATAATAATAATAATAGTAGGAAACCAAGATTTCTTTCAAGTCTGCCCTCAAGAGCTAAAGTAATTTTGCCTCTAAGTGTTGTGGCCTGCCAGCAGAGCTGTGAGGAGGTTGGGGAGGAACATGGGCTAGTCCTGGAGTCTAGGGAAGACTCTGATGAGAGACAGAGATGGGGCCAGAGCCATCTAACAGGTATCAGCTGCCTTTGGAGTTTGAGATCAGTGGGGCAGAAGAACAGCTGGAGCTTATTATCAATGTGCACATGTGCAGAGCTGCCAGGAGAGGAGAACAGTTAAGGAACAAGGGTCAACTTTGGAGTAAAGGCACAGGTGGGTGTGAATGGGCCCTCCCATAGGGAATAAAAAGTAGTGAAAGGGGAGTGGTTTTTGCAGGAGACAATTCATTTTTTAGGGTGAATATTTGTTCCTGACTCCTTTACAAGTATTTTCTGCTACAGCGTTGCACTTGGAAGCTATTAGCCTGGCAACTCTCCAAGCCTGATAAAGTCTGTGATTGTAAATCACTCTTGAAAGACTGTTTGCTGGGACTTTTTTGGATGTAAATGAGATGAAATCACATTAGCCTAATAAAAAGGGGTTTTGTTTGGACAAGGAGTCTCACTTCATAATTTTGTGAAGCCTAGGTCAGAACACAAAGGAAGAGCAATCCCAAGTAGAGTATTTCATATTCTATTAAGGATGGAAAAAGATTTCTTGTGCAACTGCAGGCCTCAAAGAGATTCCAGAGTAGTCTAGTTAGGGATTGCTTTCTGAACAGAACAGAATAACAGAATTAGAAGGAACTTTGTAGGTCATCTAACCCAATTCCCACCACCCAAGCAGGAGACCCTACACCATTTCTGCAGATGGCAGTCCAGTCTCTTCTTGAAGGCTTCCAATGATGGAGCTCCTACAACTTCTGAAGGCAAGCTGTTCCACCCTGATTGATTGGTGCATAATCCCTGCATCCATTGGTGAATTTTAAAGTTCTTTTCATTTTTTTAATTTCCCTATTGAAATTCAGTTTAAATGTATTCACACCAAATTTATAGCTTTAATTTTTCAGAAAGATAAATTTAAATGAAAAAGTGTGACCATGAATCTTTTCACTGCAGAATCAATAGGCATTAAGGTACCTAAACCCAGAAACAGAATATTAGAAATATATACACTGTTCTATCCACATCATTAAAGTCCCATTTTTTCCAGTAACCTTACACAAAACTGTCTATCTGAAAATTTGTTTAAATACCAATGGAACTATCATTCTTTTTACCATTGTGTCAATTCAAAGAGCCATGGTGGTGCAATGGTTAGAATGCAGAATTGCAAGCCAACTTTGCATTCCACTGCCAGGAGTTCAATTCTGATAATCTCAAAGTTGACTCAACCTTCCATCCTTCCAAGGTTGGTAAAAAAAAAAGGACACAGATTGTTGGGGGCAACATGCTGACTCTGTAAACTGCTTAGGGAGCACTGTAAAGCAGTATGAAGTGATATATAAGTCTAAGTGCTATTGCTATTAACAGATTAACAGAGTTGGAAGGGACCTTGTAGGTTATCTAGTCCAAACCCTCACCCAAGAAGGAGACTCAACACCATTTCTGACAAATTAACCTGGAAATTTAACCTGGAAATAAGGAGAAACTTTCTGACAGTGAGAACAATCAACCAATGGAACAGCTTGCCCTCAGAAGTTGTAGTAGTGCCATCACTTGAGACTTTCAAGTAGAGATTGGACTGCCATTTGTCAGAAATGGTGTAGTGTCTCCCACTTGGGGGGGGGAGTTGGACTAGATAACCTACAAGGTCCCTTCCAACTCTGATTATCTGTTATCTGTAAAATACCAATCCAATCTCTTCTTGAAAGCTTCCAGTGGTGAAGCTCCCACAACTTCTGTTCCATTGGTTGATTGTTCTCACTGTCAGAAAATTTCTCCTTTTTTCTAGGTTGAGTCTCTCCTTGATCAGTTTTCATCCATTATTCCTTGTCTGGCCTTCAGGTGCCTTGGAAAATAGCTTGATCTCTTCCTCTCTGTGACAGCCCCTCAAATATTGGAAGACTGCTATCATGTCTCGCCTGGTCCTTCTCTTCACTAGACTAGCCATGCCCAGTTCCTGCAACCATCCATTGTATGTTTTAGTCTCCAGTCTCTTCATCATCTTTGTTGCTCTTCTCTGTACTTTTTCTAGAATCTCAACATCTTTTTTACAATGTGATAACCAAAACTGGATGCAGTATTCTAGGTGTGGTCTTACTAAGGCTTTATAAAGTGGTATTAGTACCTCACTTGATTTTGATTATATCCCTCTTTTAATGCAATTTAAGATTATGTTGGCTTTTTTGGCTGTTCTTGACAAGCTGGAAATCTTGAGACAAATGTTAGCTACAGAAAGGGGTCCATGAATTCATAACATGAAAACTAAGCAAATTGGATGAAACCTTTCACACTGTTACAAATGCAACTCTGCAGAGGAAGGGAAGACATTAGCTCCAAGAGACTCTCCCAGTTATAATATTTTGCATCTTCCCTTTCTTCTTACTCAGTTTGTTTACTGCTCTCAAATTAGTCTGCTGAGTTTTCCAAAATGCTCTCCTTTTCCAGAACAAAAATAGGACATAAAAATGTTGGGAGAAGGCGGAGCTTCGTCTCATCAATACAGCTGCAATCTCGGGGCTCCGAGATCGCAGCTGATATTTTCACCCCTGGTCGGTCCCAACGGATCTAAACCGTCCCGTAGAGATGGTGACCATGAAGGGCACATTCCCTGGATCCCAGGGACATCGCAAAGTCCCTAGTTGATCCGGGAGAAGTCCTTTTGCTGGCGGCGGAGAGGCAGCCTCCATAGCTGCTGAAGTTGGGACAGCTCCGGAAAGGAAGAGGCTGAAAGTGAAAGTGTGTCGGCTGGGTGAGTAACTTCTCTTTTTTTTGTTAATTCGCTGAGATTTGAAAGGACACTCTGAATATAAGAAGAAACCTGTATGAGCGGCGTTTTTTAAAGGAATGTCAAATTGAGGCTTGGATTTTTTTTTCTTACTTTTTTTTTTTTGGACTTCAGCGTGACTTTGTAGTTAACCGGACTGAATTTTCTTTTATATATATTCTTATGCTCCCTTTTGATTATATGTTTTCTGAGATTATATATATATATATGGCATTCAGCTTTGTTCGGGTATTTTCCCACGTCATAATAGTGGTGCTTTTAAAGTTGTAGCAACGTTTCAGCAGAATCTATCTGCCATCATCAGGCTTTTGTATAGTGTTCGTCTGTGGTCCAGATTGGATATGATTTGGATCTCAACAGAATTAATATCTAATATTCAAGAAACAAATATTGAAATAAGTACTTGGGCAGATCATAGTCCAATGACAATCAAATGGAAGGGACAAAAGAAAAGATCGAGATGGACATTAAACAATACTATCTTAAAGGAAAAGGATTTTACACAATGGATGGAGAAAGAATTGGCTTTCTTCTTTAAAGAAAATAAAAAAGAAGATACTTCAACACAGAATGTTTGGGATACAATGAAGGCATATGTTAGAGGTTTGATAATAGAATATATAAGAAAAAAGAATACTAGGAAAAGGCAAGCCACTAAGGCTTGGGAAGATGAGTATAAAAGACTTGAAAAAGAATTACAGAAAATGCCACAGAAAAAGGATATTAAATTGAAGTTGGATATAACTAAACATAAAATGGAATTAATAGAGAAAGAAGAATTGGCACAGAAAATTAGAAATGCTAAACAGAATTATTTTGAAGATGCAAATAAACCAGGTAGATGGCTAGCATATAAATTGAGAAAGGAGAAAGAATCAAGAAAAATATTGAAGTTAATTGATGATCAAGACCAAGTTTGTTATGGTAATAAGGAGAAAAAGGAAATTATTCGAGATTTCTATGGGCAATTATATAAACAAGAGAATATTGATGAGGAAAAAGTCAAACAGTATCTACAGAATGCTAACCTACCGAAGATATCTAAAGAGACTGAAGAAATGCTAGAAAGCAACATAACAATGATGGAATTAACTGAAGCACTTAAGAAACAAAATAATGGGAAAGCACCAGGTCCAGATGGGCTTCCGGCAGAATTTTATAAAACATTACAAGAATCATTGAGCATTCCATTGCTAGAAGTTATGAATGAAGCTATGTCAAAGAAGATGATACCTAAAACATGGTCAGAGGCTTATATTACACTTATTCCAAAAGAAGAGGCTGATCCACTGCAAATTAAGAACTATAGACCTATTTCTTTATTAAATGCGGACTATAAAATCTTTGCTTCAATTTTAGCAGAAAGACTTAAAAAATACTTAAATAATTTTATTCACCCAGATCAAAATGGATTTCTGCCAAAGAGACAAATTAGAGATAATATGAGAGTAATCCTGGATACTTTGGAATACTATGAGGCACATCCTGAAAAGCAAATGGCTTTGATATTCCTAGATGCTCAAAAGGCATTTGACAATGTGAACTGGAGATTTATGTTATTACTATTGGAACAGATGGGTTTTCCCAGAAAATTTATCCAAGCAATAGAAGCCATATACAATAAACAGACAGCAAAGGTAATGATGGAGGGAGAACTTACAGACTTTATCAATATAAGAAAAGGCACAAGACAAGGATGTCCCATATCTCTTTTGCTATTTGTATTGACTTTGGAAGTGTTGAATAGAAATATTAGAGATGATAGAAGCATAAAAGGAATGAAAATTAAAAAGGAAGAATTTAAATTGCAAGCCTTTGCTGATGACTTAGCCTTTATTTTGGAAGATCCGTTAGAAACAGCTCCAAAGTTATTGGAAAAGATAGAGATATATGGTGAGGTGGCTGGTTTGAAAATAAATAAAGACAAAACAAAGATTTTGACAAAGAACATGCTACTGAGACAAAGAGAAGAACTGGCAGACCTGTTGAAAATCCAAGTTACGAATAAGGTCAAGTATCTGGGGATACACTTGACAGCAAGATGTAGCACATTAAAAGAGAATAATTATATTAAACTTAAACAACAGATAGCTATAGATTTGAAGAAATGGGAAAACTTACAATTGTCATTAATAGGGAGAATTTCAACAATTAAGATGAATATTTTACCCAGAATCCTATTTCTGTTTCAAACAATACCAATTAGGCTCGGAAAAGACTATTTTGAAGATTTAAATAAAATTATGCTGAAGTATATATGGCAAGGTAAGAAAGCGAGAATAAAGCTAAAGCTTTTGCAAGATGCTAGAATTAGAGGAGGTTTTGGCCTGCCTAACTGGGAATTATACTACCAAGCTGCAAATTTGATGTGGGTCAAGGAATGGATAACATTAAGAAAGACTAGAAGGTTGACACTAGAAGGTCATGATCTGCTGTTGGGTTGTCACGCTTTTTTATGGTATAAGGGAACTAAAACACAAGGTTATTTTAGAAAACATTATTTATTTATTTATTTTATTTTATTTATTTGATTTGCCAATTGTTTACAAGATAATAAGTATAAATGTATACATAGTTGTGAATACATGAAATGGGTACATATAAGAAAAATAAAAGAATAAGAGAAACAATAGGACAGGGACGGTAGGCACGTTGGTGCGCTTATGCACGCCCCTACAGGCCTCTTAGGAAAGGGGTGAGGTCAATAGTAGACAGTCTAAGGTTAAAGTTTTTGGGGTTTGGGGAAGAAACTACAGAGTCGGGTAGAGTATTCCAGACATTGACCACTCTATTGCTGAAGTCGTATTTCCTGCAATCAAGTTTGGTGCGGTTTACTTTGAGTTTGTATCTATTGCGTGCTCTTGTGTTGTTATGGTTGAAGCTGAAGTATTCATTGACAGGTAGGACATTGCAATGTATGATTTTATATACCATGCTTAAGTCAGACCGAAGACGGCGTAATTCAAGGTTTTCAAGTTCTAGAATTTCAAGTCTGGTGGCATAAGGTATTCTACAACGAGTAGAGGAGTGGAGAACTCTTCTTGTGAAATATTTCTGGACTTTCTCAATTGTGCTAATATCAGATACGTAGTGTGGGTTCCAGACTGATGAACTGTATTCGAGTATTGGTCTAGCAAATGTTTTGTATGCTCTGGTTAGTAGTGTGATATTACCAGAGAAAAAGCTACGTAGGATTAGGTTAACAACTCTTAATGCCTTTTTGGCTATGTAGTTGCAGTGGGCTCTAGCACTTAGATCATTAGAGGTGAGTATTCCAAGGTCCTTTACAGAGCTTGGGTCATCAACAAGATCTTGACTATTCAGCTTGTATTTTATTTTCTGATTTTTTTGCCAATATGTAAGACAGAGCATTTATTTGTTGAGATTTGAAGTTGCCATTTGTTTGACCACTCTGATACATAGTCAAGATCTTTTTGTAGGGTAGCAGTATTGTCTGTGGTATTGAACAGCTTTACATCATCAGCGAAGAGAACGTAATTGCTCTTAATATGATCACAGAGGTCGTTTATGTAGAGTATGAAGAGAGTTGGTCCTAGAACACTGCCTTGGGGAACACCACTATTGACAGGTACTGGATTTGATAGTACGCTCCCGATTTTGACAATTTGTTGTCTGTTTGACAGGAATGCTTCTATCCAGTTATTCAGTTGTCCAGAGATACCATAGGATTTTATTTTTAGGAGTAGTTTGTCGTGTACCACTGAATCAAAGGCTTTACAGAAGTCTATGTAGATTGCGTCTATTGCTTTGCCCTGGTCGAGTTGTGTCGTCCATATGTTTTTGCAGTGTAAGAGTTGCAGATTACAGGATAGTTTTTTCCTGAAACCAAATTGTTTATTGGAGAGTAGGTTGTTTGTCTCTAAGTGAAGGATGATGGATTGGTTAATAATTGATTCCATGACTTTACAGGTGACACAGCATAAGGAGATTGGCCTGTAATTATATACGAGAGTCTTTGTGGTTAAACTGGGAGAAGATTAAAAGACAATGTTATTTGAAAATTCCAGTTTGGTTATCGACTATTGAAGCATTTTCCTATCCTATAATTTATAAGAAGGAACAAACAGTTAGATATGGGGAACTATTGGATGAAAAGGGTGAACTTAAATCGATTCAAAATTTAGAGGAACAAGGTATAAAGATGAATTGGTTTTCATATGCGCAAATACATTCAAGATATGATGAAGATTCTAAAACAGAGGGATTTTATGATAAACAGACTGATCTAGATAAGATCTTGACAGGTACTGATGAGAAGGTGATTAAAAAATTATATGGTTATTTACTGGGAATTAAGTTAGAGGAAGAGCAAGTTAAAGAAACTATGATTGTTTGGGGGAAGAATTTTGGATATGGGATTGATTTAGAGAAATGGCAAAAATTATGGTCGCAAAATTATAAAATGACAATGTCAACAGCTTATAAAGAAAATTTGTATAAGATGTTTTACAGGTGGCACTTTCCCCTGACGAGGATAGCAAGAATGTTCAAGAATAAATCTGAAAAATGCTCTAAATGTCATCAGATACCTGGCTCATATCACCATATGTGGTGGACTTGTGAGGACGCTAGAAAATATTGGATTAAAATTAGCATGTGGTTGGAAAAAATGACAAAGAAACGTATAGATTTGAAACCGGAGTTCTTTTTATTGGGAATCTTACCAGATACATACAGTAAAGATTTGAAATATCTGATTGTAAATGTATTAACAGCGGCTAGGATTGTATTTGCTAAAAACTGGAAGAATGAGAAAATACCATCGCAGGAAGAAATTATTAAGAAAATATTGGAAAGTGCTGAGATGAGTAGATTGACATTTGAAATTAGAGAGCAAGAGGATAAACAATTTTATGAAATTTGGGATCTTTTTTATCAATAGCTAGATGACAAAATACAATAATAGAATATTTAGAATGTTAGACAGCAAGGAATATCTTTATTTTTTCTTTTGCTTTTGTTATTTGACATTATATATATAAAGTGTTTTTTAGGATAGATCTGGTATGATTATATGATTTGTTATAGAATAAACTGTTTAAAGTATTGTTATCTCATAAAGCATGAACAATTAAAAGTATAGTCAAATGATTTTTTAATAGCGATATTAGGATGTATAAGTTTGGATTGACAATATGAGTTGTTATGTAATATAACTGTAATTGAGACTACGAAATGAATGCACAAAACTGATGAACCAACCGACACACTGTATGTACATAAGAGAGTTGATGTTTTAATGTTTTGTTTGTCTTGTTTGTTTGTAGAAAATCAATAAAATTGTTTTCAAAAAAAATGTTTTATAGGTAATTCTCAAATAACAACGACAATTGAGATCATATTTCCCTTGTTAAGGTAGTAATTAAATTAATCGTACCTTACTTTACTTTTTTTTGCCATGGTTGTTAAGCAAATCACTGCAGTTGTTAAGTGGTAGTCAGCTTCCTCTGTTGACTTTGCCTCATTCTTGACCTTAACTTGGAAATCTTGAGGCAAGTTTTAACTCCAGAATGAGATCCACAAATTTATAATGAGAGAAATATGCAAATTGGCTGAAGCCTTTCACTCCCTTGAAAGCAGCTCTTTCAAATACAAAGAAGAAGCTCTTCAAAGAAGAAGAAGAAGAAGTCAAGACATTAGTTTTAAGAGATACCACCACTCTCTCACAGTTAGGATGTTCTACATCTTCTTTATCTTCTTCCTCAGTCTTTCGGGTAGCTGGTCTCTCCTGACCATAAGTGATAATGCATAAGCCTTCCTTTTCAAGTTTTCCCCTGATCTCCTCTGTATCATTCCCTTTCAGGCTGGCTCTTGCAGATTGAATTGGTGGAGACTGGAGGTGGCTTTGTAGCCCCTGGAGGCTCCCTACACCTAACCTGTAAGGCATCTGGATTCTCCATGGGAAGCTATGAAATGCACTGGATCCGTCAAGCTCCAAAAAAAAAAGGACTGGAGTGAGTGGGTGGAACAAGTGGTTCAGCAGGTAGCCAATGGTACAACCCCAAAGTCAATGGCAGATTCATCATCTCTGTGGACATTTCCCAAAGCTGAGTTTATCTCCTGATGAACAGAATGAAGCCTGAAGACTCTGCCTGGTATTATTGTACAAGGAGCACGATGGCTTAATTTCCCTTCTAGCTTGTACAATTTCTTCAATGGTAGAATGCAGCCCAAACTAGCAATACCTTTCTCTCAACTTCTCTCAAGGGACACTTGGAAATATTATGCAAGGCCCATCTTTGCATCCTCTTCCACTGGAGTGCAGCTGACTGAAATGGAGAAGTTCTGATAATATGGACCACAAATCCAGCAGATCTACAGGGATAAAAATTGGTGGGAAAAGGTGCTCAGTCCATTTGTAAAATTGTTTCACACCATCAGCCTGGGATAGTCCTTTATGTGTTTGCTTAGGACTGGCTCAAGGTGGTACTTGCCCATTAAACTCATTTGGTGAATCATGATTATGATTTTCATATTATCTCAATGCAACATATCTATCAAAATTATGAAAGAGGAATACAGAATATAATTGATACAGGACCTGCACAAGACAAGAATAGAGGTTATCTTTGGAGAATATGAAAAAAAAAGTCTCCGGAGAGTTCTCAGACAACAGTGGAAGAGAGGGAAATGCTGGCCTTATCACTATCTGTTTTTCATGGTCAACTCCCTGTACTTGTTTTTTTTACTGTCTTCTCTATCTGAAGACTTTATCCTATATTTTCCCAGTTATGTTTGAGCCCAATGCACAGGTTGTAGAAGGAAAGTTCTCAGTCTTAGTGTAGAGTAGAGTAGAGTAGAGTAGAGTAGAGTAGAGTAGAGTAGAGTAGAACAGAACAGAACAGAACAGAATAGACCTTGGAAGTCTTCTAGTCCAACTCCCTGCTTAGGCAGGAAAACCTATACTAGTGTTGGCGAACTTTTTTGGCACCAAGTACCAAAACAGGAGTGCACATACGTGGGGGAGTACCGGAAACTGGAAGAGCAGCTGAGCTTCTGGTTTCCAGCATGCACACGTGTGGCAGCTGCCTGGTCTTCTGGTTTCTGGTGCTCCCAGAGGTGCAAAGACCAGCTGGCCAATGTGCTGGAGAGATGGCTCTGAGTGCCATTTCCAGCACACAAGCCATAGGTTCACCATCATGGCCTTTTACCATTTCAGACAAATGGTTATCCAATCTCTTCTTTAAAAATTCCAATACTGGAGCATTTGACAACTTCTGGAGGCAAGTTGTTCCACTGATTAATTGTTCTAACTGCCAAGAAATTTCTCCTTAATTCTAAGATCTGAAGAAGAAAGTAGTGTTGTCTGAAGTCTACATTGTGAAATCAAAGATGGGTAAAAAAGGAGGAGCAAGAAAGTTGGATGGCCAAGTCTTCTCCACCTTGCAATCAGCCTGAATCCTGCAAATTATCTGGCAGAAGAGGAAGAGAACACACTTCTTAGCTAAAACATTTCCATGCATAGTGAGCTGTGATCAACTTTAGGAAAAGTACAATAAATTGTTGTAGAAGATTCAGAAGGAGAAGCTAAGCCTTCCATCACAAGAATACATTTCTTCTTTCTAGAAGTACCCTGTTTCTCCAACAATACGGCCTCCCCCAATAGGAAGTCCCAGCATGTTTTATAGGCATGAAATGAAATTAAGCCCCTCCCCCAAATTAAGGCCTATATTAAAACATGCGAAATGGGGGGGAAATGGCAGGGGGCTTGCTGTTAGGAAGTACTTTTGTTGCACACCGGGATATGGTGCTGCCTGCGTTGACCCTGATACAAAGTGCCCTACCAATGCCAAGGTCAACATCCAAGCTGTCGCCGCCCGCCTGCCCGAAGATGCAAGGGGGGGGGAATTAAGTCACCCCCGAAAAGATGGCCTAGCCATTTTTTCGGGGCTCAAAAAAAAAAAAGACCCGGCCTTATTATATGAGAAACATGGTAGTGAGATATGGGATTCTTTGATTCTTCAAAACTATCGTATTAGTAGTCCACACACTGATTCATACAAAACCTGAATCACTTTCATTTCCCATTTAAATTCTCAAAGTTTCTAATCTTACATGAACTTTGTGAATAGACTACTCAAAGGTTTTCCAAGAATTAGCGGGTGCTTCTACTATGCCATCTTTTTTTGTATTACTCACTGCGGTGGCATCTTCTCACGTATGTTGGGTTTAAAATTTCAGTGCTTTCTGATATTAGCATTTAGTTCCACTGGGTAACAAGAATTCCCATCCCACCTTTTCATTTCTATTTTTTCCCCAATCAGGTGGTTTTGCACAAATAGTACTTATGCAGTCAGGCGACGAGGTGAAAACACCAGGAGAAACCATGTCATTGGCATTTACTGCCACTGGTTTCGATATTAACAGCTATTTTATGGACTGGATTAGGCAGGAACCAGGAAAAGGACTGCAATGGCTTGTTAGCTATCACACCCCTACACATCATTTTTATTCTCCTGACATTCAAGAGAGATTTGCAGCCTCGAAAAGTGGCTCCAACTTCTACCTGAAAATGGATCATTTAAAGGAAAATGATACAGCCACTTATTACTGTACAAGGAACACAGTGAAACAAATCAAGCAAAAAACTTTGATGGTGTCAAATTTTAAAAACATGACTCTAAAGAGAGCAGTAAATAACCATTGAGTGAATTAGAGAGCAACCAGAAAAAATTCCAAGCCAAATCAGCTGAACCAACCAAAGAAAACATATTTTTTTAGAAATCAACAGCTGTTGTTCTTTCATCCATGTCAATATCATTTACAGGCCTGCCAGGTTCTTCCTGTTGATTTGTGACAATGAATGGAAATAGTTCCTCATTCCAGCATATGCTTTCATCTCAGCAAATTTAAAATCTCCATGTTGTAATGTCTTTTTATTAAATATCTTTAAAAATCCCAAAAATACCAGCTGAAGACATAAATCATGGTGCTATCCATTCAATCATATCAAAATCATGTAAAATATCAGTACTGCTTTATAAAGCCTTATACTGCATCCAATTTTGGTCAGCACAATATAAAAAAAAGATGTGGAGACTCTGGAAAGAGCATAGAAAAGAGCAACAAGAATGACTAGGAGGCTGGAGGCTAAAACATATGAAGAACGGTTGAAGAATGGTTGCAGGATTTTGGAATGCCTAGTGAAAAGAAGGACTAAGGGAGACATGATAGCAGTGTTCCAACAATTAAAAGGCTGCCACAAAAAAAGAGGATGCCAACTTTTTCTCCAAAGGACTGAAGGCAGACAAGAAGCAATGGATGGAGATTAATCAAAGGGAGAAGCAATCTGGAACTAAGGAGAAATTTCCTAATGGTGAGAACAATCAACCAATGGCTTGCCTTTATTGCTGGTGGCTTTTAAGAAGACAGCCATTTATCTGAAATGGTATAGAGTCTCCTGCTTGAGCAGGGGTTTAGACTAGAAGACCTTCCAACTCTATGCTATTTTATCTGATTCTTGGAAATTCTATGGACCAGCTCTCTACATTTTCTGATCTTGTATGACTTCTCTTAGTTGTTTTATATTCTGTCTGGTTTGGCTTTGACAGTCTTAGGCCATTATACTTTAATGTGAATTTCTCAACTATATTATTGTTTTATCAGCTATCTGATTGGCTAGGAGTTTAGCACTGAGCCATTTAGGGTTTAGGATTTATTGTATGTAATATTCTCATTTCAGCTCTTACAAATCTTCTACATCTGCTCCAGTATGCTTATATTCCTACCCTTATATTCTCTGAGCCTGCCTTTTTAGGCACTTAAAATCCCACTGGATGTTAAAAATTACACGAAACTATTTTTTTTTTTGCATTTAGATTGAAAGAAAATGCCCCAAGAATAAACCTAGATGTAGAATCAGACATAATTGAACTGAAATAGGTGTGTGTGTGTGTGTGTGTGTGTGTTTGTGTGTGTGGGGGGGGGTTATGTGTGAAAGAGAATGATAGATAGATAGATAGATAGATAGATAGATAGATAGATAGATAGATAGATAGATAGATAGATAGATAAGACAAAGAAAGAGAGAAGAGAAAATTGATAGAAGATAGATAGATAGATAGATAGATAGATAGATAGATAGATAGATAGATAGATAGATAGATAGATAGATAGATAGAGATGTGTGTACACACATACATGCATACATACATACACAAACACACACTTCAAGACAGTGTTTACTCCTGACAACTCCTGGGTTAGTTCCTGTGTTGGAAGTGGTTTGCCCTCACCTGCTTCCTAAGAAAGGACTAGAACTCACTCTTGCAAAAAAATAAAAAGGGGGCAGCTCTGGCAAAATATTTGAGTTGCCTTTTTATCCTTAATGAGATGCAAATAGGTAGAGAATTGTCTCTATATGCTTGTCATATACCTTTCCAGACTCAGATATCCCCATAAGGCCAAGGTGTCCTGCCTCCATTTCCTCCATAAACAATCCAATAGCAAACCCCTAAAGAGGAAAAAAAATGATCTTTGGTTTCCAGTTTCTTCTCTTTTTAACAATAGGGAAAGGTAATTGTTTAGCAGTCTTCCAGGAGAGACACATGTGAATGTTGAATTTCCTGAAATAAAATTTTTATGTCATCATTCTAGGAGTGCAGTCTGCAGTACAGTTGGTGGCATCTGGAGGGGATGTGAGAAAGCCTGGGGAATCCCTCCATCTTTCCTGCCAAGCCTCTGGATTCACCTTCAGTGACAATTGGATGACCTGGGTGAGACAAGCTCCTGGAAAAGGCTTGGAATGGGTTTTGTATATAGGTACCTCCTCCTCTCCAATTTACTACTCAGATAAAGTCAAGGGACGCTTCACCATCTCCAGGGATGACTCCTGCAGCCAGATTCATCTGCAAATGAACAGCCTGAAACCAGAGGACACAGCTGTGTATTACTGTGGGAGACTCACAGTGAGGGGAAATGAATATGAAACCAAGCAAAATCCTTTTTTCTTCTTCTAATAAATTCTCTATAATATCTCCTCTGTAAAGTTTCCAGAGGTTTAGCCTTCAAAGAAAAGTGACAAGGCAGACTTCCGGAGGTGAGGTCACAGCAGAGTGGAGCAGGAGAGTGAACTCTGCAATCCTGTATCCGAATTTTCATGCTTGGAAGCTCTCAGAGGCATCGTGAAGCTTGGAGAGACACACGAGTTAGAAGGGGAAACCTAGGAGCAGAGTGGAGGAAAGCAATTTCCCACTGCAATGAGGGGAAGCCCTTTGAATCCAGCGCGAAAGAAACCTGGCATCTATGGCGGTTCTGAAGCTGTGACAGCCAGCTGCAATCGGGAAGCAGGAAAGTGGATCAACGCAAGACATCAGAAGGAGAACGGCAGACTGGGACAGTATTTGAGAGGTGAGAGAGCCCTGTGAAAGACTTTGACAAAGGGAGCCTCCAGAGAGAGTGAATACAGTGGCTAATTGGCAGGGGATAGCGGAGCAAAAGGGAGAGGAGGAAACAACAGTTTAACAGCTGAGAGAGAGTACCGCAAAAGAAAAAATCGAGACTCTGTGAATAAAAACTCAAAATTTTTACAATTTGGATTGATTACTGGTAGAGCAGTAAAGAGACATTAGAGAGAACAATTGGAACTTAAATGGAGAACTGTAGTTGAACGGAGAGTGGAACCATTTTGATAGAAAGCTGTGACTGTGCAATTTAAGAGTGAAAGTGACTAAGTAGTTAAAGAGGACTGAGGAAACAGGAAATGAGGAAAGTAATGTGACGGTGTGCAAAAGAAAGGGAAAAGAAGAAGAAAGAAAAAGAAAGCTGAATTGTATACAGAAGCCTGATGATGGCAGATGAGATTCTACCGAAACGTTGCTACAACTTTAAAAGCACAACTATAATGACGTGGGAAAATACCAGAACAAAGCTGAATACCATACATGTAAGTACCCGCGAAAACTTAAGAATGAATATATAGAGAGAGAGGGGGGAGGGGGAGAGAGAGAAAGAGAGAGAGAGAGAGCATAAAATTAAGGAGAACAGAAATTAATGGGAGAGAACAAGAAATTAGAAGATGCAATTGCATATTTGGAGATGGAAAAGGCTGGTTTCTTCCTCAGATTTCAGAATGTAACAGAAGAAAAGGGGGAGGACTTGACCAAATTAATGGCAGATCTCATAGCAGAAGCGTTACAAAAAGAGGGCCAAGAGGTTCGAAGGGAAATCGACGAGGTATATAGAATATATACCAACTATACAAGACGTTTTAGACTTCCAAGAGAGGTTCATATACGATTCTCAAAGAAACAACTGAGAGATGAGATATACAAAATGACAAGAGACGAACCGCTGGTATTCAAGGGAACAGAAATTGTAACATTGAAACAAATTCCAAGAAGAATTAGGGAACATAGAAAGAAATACAGATTCCTGTCCACCCAACTGAATAAGAATAACATCCTGTTCAAATGGCTCATCCCAGAGGGAATGCTTTTTTTTAAAAAAAAAAAAAAACAAGTTTTATTAATTTCAAAAACAAACAAATCATCATCAACCATTACATATTTGAACCTTTTTCCATTATAAATTTTACAAGTCAGATAAAACCTTATCTTATACAATACAATTCTATTTTAAACCATTTCTAAATGAGCATAAAAACATCTCTTGTCCTCTATTTCTTTCTGACTTGATTATCGTCATTTTCTTTCTGTGTTTCTAAAAGGTTTCACCAATACTTCTCAAAAACATAAACAGACACAAACAAACATATAAAAAATCTTTTAGTAAAGTAACTTGGCCCCCGGTACCTCTCTTTATATGGGCTTTAATTATATTCATGCTCGTCTTAGAAATCATTACCTATTTTGTTTACCATTCTGTATCTTCTATATACTTCTCCACACATTTCACTCTTCATAATTCTATCTTATTCAATCCATCTTAATTTAAATCATTATATTTGTATCTTTTGCCCATCCTTTATTATCCCTCTATCTCATTCCTTATAATGAAAAAAAAAAAAAAAAAGAATTTCTCCTGAAATCTCTAATCAGAGTATGATGCCTTTCTATCCTCTCCCTAAATATTAGATTAACATTTAAAATGACACCTAATATCCAATCTGATTCTGCTTGGTACATTCTATCTATTAATTTTTACTTTTAATAACAATAAAAACAGAGTAATAAATCGAAAATGTTTAAATACATAGTATCCTCCTAAATACGTAGTTAAATAATAAATCTAAATAATAAATCTTATAGCATTCTCATTGCCTTTCCCTTCAATATTTTATTACATTTTAAAAATCAATCATTATTAAACATTTCAACATTTTAATTTCTTATTAACTCTTAAGCCATTCTAATTTTCTATTTCTAATACAAATATTACAATACCGTCTTATGTACCTTGCAAAATCTTTTTAAAGAAAATTTATACTTTACCCTTTATCCCTGAAAAGATTCCTCTTTTCCCATCCAATTTTAAAACTTTGTGGCTTTTCTCCGCCTTTCCCCTTTCTTTCTTCCCCCACCAGATCTTCCTACCCCCTTCTTCTAACCTCTGTCTTGCTGGCATCCCTTCTCTGTTGTATTCCCTTTTCTCTTGTTTGCTATCATTGTATTTATTTTGCATCATATTTTTCTCTTTCTTAAATGTTTTTTTAGATCTTAAGTCCTTCATTTTCCTTGCTTTCTTCCTTCCTTCTTCCTTAGATAAATTTTGGGATTCATTAAAGATGGTGTCTTCTTCTTGCTGTTGTTCCATCTGTCGCATTGTCTGTTCATAGTTAACCAGCGCCATTTCTAAAAATAAAAAAGCTTTTTCCATACCATCTTTACAGGCTGCTTTTGTTTGCTCATATTCATCCCTCAGTTCCTCAAGGGAGAAAGCCATTATAAATCTTTTCTTGTCTTTTTCCCCTCTTTCTTCTTACTCCAACCAAAATATTCCAAAAGAAAAGTAAGACAATCCCAAAGTCCACAATCCTCAATCAATCCAAGCCAAGCCAAAATTTCCACTTTCTCTTCCAGGGGTAGTATCAGACAAAGGAAAAAAGAAAATCCAAATCTGTGTTTTAAAGCCTTATTAAAATTTTATTTCTGTCTCCAAATCCTTAAGGCATCTCCTCCAACAAAATCCAACCAGATAAATATATTTTTTGTCCTCTCCCTTCCGACTTATCCCCAAAAGCTAGTTTTACCTGAAAAAAAAACAGGTTTCTCAATATCCGTTTGTTAATTCCGTCGGGAGAGAGAGTAAACTTTCCTTTCAGCACCTCAGAATTGCCGCTTACTTTCTCTTGTGGAAAAAATCATCCAAAAAGCCATCACTTCCAGGAATTAAATTAAATATATCTCAGAGTCCTGGATCGACCAAGAAGACTTTCACTTTTAAAAACTTTCTCCTCTTCCTCCTGCGCATACTTGCCCAGCTGCCGGCTTCTTTGTGGCAGCCATTACGGACCGCCGCTACGCCGTCTTGGTAAAAGGAGGTTTTGCCGGCCAGGGAGGGGGTCTGCAACACCCCCAAACCCTTTTCCGGATCCCCCCTACCTTCAGCTGCCCCTGCAGGCCAGCCTTGCTCCGCACCCTTTCGGATCGGAGCCCCAAAAGCGGCTAGCGCGGCAGGGATCACGCAGCTTCGCGAATCCCTACCGCTCGCAAAGCCGACAAACCGGAAATCCTGTCCCAGAGGGAATGTTAATATCATGGCAGGATAAAAAAAAATTAAAATAGACAGTATAGAAAAAGCTAGGGAATTCTTTGAACTGTATGTGGTATCAGAAGAAGACCAGAACAGAAAAGAGGAAGTGGAAAGTAGGAGCCAAGAAGAAGATTGGGTGGAGGAAAGAGAAACAGAACAAGAGGAAAGAGAGCAGGATAAAGTGGAAAGAGAAGGCGTAAGAACGAGACACCAAATGAGAGCAAATAAGTTTCAACAAGAAACAACTACAAAAAAATAAATAAATAAATAAATAAAATGATTTGGAAAGGATTGAAAAAAAAAACAGAAGATGGATGCTAAACAAGGAGATCCTAAAAGAAAAAGAATGTGTCAAGATGATGGAAAAAGAATTGGAGTTCTTTCTGAAGGAAAACAAAAAACAACAAACATCAATTCCAAACCTATGGGACATGACTAAAGCATATATTAGGGGCCTAGCAATTTCATATAATACAGGTAGATACAAGGGAAAAAAAGGAGAACAATCTAAACTACTAGATACTCTTAAGGAGTTAGAAAAAAACATGAGAAAAAAACACCACATAATAAGACAACAAATACGGAGAGGATAATGATTAGACATAAATTGAATATGTTAGCACAAGATCAATGATTAAAGGACATGAAAAAGATAAAACAGAATTACTTTGAACATGCGAATAAGCCGGGATGGTGGCTAGCTTATAGACTTAAGAAAGAAAAAGAAAAAAGAGCAATCCAACAATTGAAGGACGCTGATGGTACACTACAACATCAAACTGAAAAGAAAAAGCATATTGTTAAAAGGTTTTTTTGAGGAACTATATTAGGGAAGACGTACCAGAGGGAAATATCTAACATTACTTAGAAGGAAAAGGGCTACCTGTGATCCCAGAAGAGGATAAAGAAGAGATAAATAGGGAAATAACATTAACCCTAACTGCAAGAGGCAATCCTGAAACAGAAAAACAATAAAACACCGGGACTAGATGGTCTCCCTGGGGAACTGTATAAAATGCTCCAAGGAAAATTAGAAATGCAATTATTAGAACTCTATAATGAGGTACTGACGACAGCAAAATTACCTAAGTCATGGGGGGAGACATATATAACATTGATCCCAAAAGAAGATTCGGACCATCAATTAATTCAAAATTACAGGCCCATATCCCTTTTAAATGTTGATTATAAAATATTTATGTCCATAATGGCAGAAAGATTGAAAAAAAAACCTTAATCAGATCATTCATAGCGACCAAAACGGATTCTTACCGAATAGACAAATTAAAAATAATACTAGAATGGTATTGAATATAATAGAATATTATGAAGCAAACCCAGGAAAACAATTGGCAATGGTCTTCCTCGATGCACAAAAGACATTTGACAATGTTAATTGGCAGTTTATAATACAACAATTAAAAAGCATGCAATTTGGCAATAAATTTATTAAATTGATTTCGACAATTTATACGACACAGACAGCCAGTGTAATAATGAAGGGTGACAGAAGGGAAACATTTAAGATCAACAAGGGAGTAAGGCAGGGATGCCCACTGTCACCCCTTCTCTTTATTCTTACCATAGAAAACTTATTGGAAAACGTTAGGAAAAATGTAGAAATCAAAGGGGCTTTAATTAAAAAGGATCATTATAAGGTACAGGCATTTGCCGATGATATAGTATTTTTTCTGGAAGATCCAGAGGATACGGGAGTAAAATTAATAAAGGAAATAGAGGAATTTGGCAAGGTCATGGGCCTTAAGATTAATAAAAGCAAAACAAAATTATTGACTAAAAATTTAAAAGATAAGCAAAAAAAAAAAAGAATTAGAAGGAAAGTTGGGAATGCAAAGTGTGAAAAAGGTAAAATATTTAGGCATTTGGTTAACAGCAAGATGCTCTTCAATTAAAAAAGATAACTATGACAAATTAATAATACAAATCAAAAAAGAATTGGAAACATGGGGGAAATTACAGCTATCACTACTGGGGAAAATTGCAGCAATTAAAATGTGTACCTTACCAAAAATACTATATCTTTTTTCAACCTGTACCAATAAGATTGGATAAAACCTTTTTTAGAGAATTAGATCGAATAATAAGTAAATTTGTTTGGGATGGGAAAAAAGCTAGGATAAAAATGAAATTGTTACAGGACAAAAGAGAAAGAGGTGGCTTTGGACTCCCTGACTGGGAAATGTATTACCAGGCTGCAGCTATGATATGGATTAAAGATTGGATCAACCTGGAAAATAGAAGAGTATTGTCAATAGAGGGTTATGACCTGCAGAGAGGGTGGCATAGTTTCCTATGGGATGGGAAATGTAAACAGCATGCATATTTTCAGAGACACATGATTAGAGATTCATTAGTTTGGACATGGAACAAGATTAAAAAGAATCATTATACTAAAATACCGAACTGGTTGTCAACTATGGAAGCACAAATATACCTAAACGCAATGGATCTGGGAAAAAGAGGAGTTACAAAGACCTATTAGACCCACAAGGAAGATTAAAAATGAGACAAGAATTACAGCAACAAAATATAAAGATAGATTGGTGGCCATACATGCAAATCCAGGCGAGATATCAGAAGGACAAAGAACAATTTGGTTTCTGCATGGAAAAGCATCAATTAGATAAAATTCTACAAGAAATGGAAAATAAAATGATTTCAAGTATATATAACTTTCTACTAGATTTTAAAATGGAAGAGGAGGTAGTCAAAGAGATGATGGTGGTGTGGGCAAAAAATGTTGGCCATAATATCGACCTGGAAAATTGGGAGAGAATGTGGGGATCAAATTACAAACTAATTACATCCACAGCACACAAGGAAAATCAATACAAAATATTCTACAGATGGCACCTTCCTCCCGCTAGATTGGCAAAAATATTTAATTCAGACCCAAATTGTTGGAAATGTGGAAAAGAAAAAGGCATTTATTTTCATACCTGGTGGACATGCCAGGAAGTGAAAAAATATTGGAATACAATTGGACAATGGATAGAAGAAACCACAAATCAGAAAATTGAATTTAATCCAGAAACTTTCTTATTAGGTATAATAACACAAAAATGCAATAAAACAGATAGATATATTATGTTACATATATTAACAGCTGCAAGGATTTCGTACAGACAACTCTGGAAGGAAAGAAGGGTTCCACCAGGTTTTAATAACGCATGGTTATTAAAAAAATAATAGATTGTATAGAGATGGACAGGCTAATGATGAAAATAAAAGACAGAGAAGATTCAATTTATTATAGGGCCTGGGATGCCTGGTATGAATGATTTAGAAATACAAAGAAAATAAAATGGCAGTTAGGAAAAGAATGAGGGAATATGTTAATATGTAAATATACCATGGAGAAGATTGAGATGTAAGGATAAAAGATATTGATTTATAGTAAGAGTAAGATGTAATGGTAAAGGAATAAGTAAATACATAAACTGAAAAATGTGACAAAATGCCAAGATGCCTTGATGTTGCTAACAATGTATAAAGTTTTGTTTTATGTTTTTTTAAAATTTGGAAAATTAATTAAAAAAAATTATTAATAAAAAAGAAAAGAAAAGTGACAAGGCAGTTTTCATCTCCTTCAACAAGGGTCTTCAAACATGGCAAGTTTAAGAGACTTGTGGAGTTCAACTCCCAGAATTCCTGAGCTAATATGACTGGAGGAGGAATTCTGTGAGTTGAAGTCCACAAGTGTTAAAACTGTAAAGTTTGAAGACCCCTGTCCTACAACTTAAACTAATGAAATCTGGTCAGCAGAGACTGGTCATTTCTGATTACATATTCAACTCAAAATCTTCCTTTCTTTGGGCCTCTCCAAAGTGACTTACTCAAAACAAATCAAAACAAAACAACTTGGAGGGATGGAACACTATTTTCTGGTAGATGATAAAGAAATTGATTGTTTTAATTTTTCAAATGATTGAATCCATTGATCCCATCCATACAACTGGCAGGGATTAGAAGATGGGAATTTTCTGCACTGGTCTTTGCTCTCCCCTCAGAGATTAGAATGGCCCCCAATCCTGTGGGTCTTTCCTACAGCTTTAAAAAACCTGCCTATATCTTTCAGATGTCTTTCAGATTAACAGAGTTGGAAGGGATCTTGTAGGTCATCTAGTCCAACCCCCCACCCACCCAAGCAGGATTTCTGACAAATGGCAGTCCAATCTCTTCTTGAAAGCCTCCAGTGATGAAGCTCCCACAACTTCTGAAAGCAAGTTGTTCCATTGGTTGATTGTTCTCACTGTCAGAAAATTTCTCCTTATTTCCAGGTTGAAGCTCTCATTGTTCAGTTTCCATCGATTATTCTCTGTCTGACCTTCAGGTGCTTTGGAAAACAGCCCCTCAAATATTGGAACACTGCTATCATGTCTCCCCTGGTCCTTCTCTTCACTAGACTAGCCATGCCCAGTCATTCCCAGTGTTTTCCTGAGCCTGAAGTATTTAATGTGTTATGGGCCCCAATTCCTCACTTTACTATTAACTGGCCAGGTATCTTGGCTGCTATATATATTTATTTTGGATGTTTTCTTTTTATTGTAGTATTATTTTTAAATAATTTTTAGTTGCTGTATATTTTTTTGAGTTGTGAGCCACCTAAAGTCATTGACTGAGAAGGATGGCTATAGAAATTGAATGAATGGATTGCTGGATGGATGGATGAACGAATGAATGAATATTCTAGTCCAGTTTTTGTATCCCTCAAGATTATAAAATGGAATGGTACAGAAGCAATCAGGAATATCTTAACAGTGACCACAAAAATTAATAAACGCTGGAAACCAGCAAAGAATTTGAGCAGTCACTCTCAAACCAGACAATGAACAATTTTATTTGGATAGGACAAATAGAAAAAGGAAGGACTATACATGTGACTATAAACTCCTAGATGAAAATTTAGGAGACAGAAATTAAATTTAATCAATCAATCCACCCACCAATCAACCAATCAACAAATGAAAAAGTGTGTGCATGAGATCTTTGTCACTGAAAATTGAGAACAGCGGTTAATATATAGAATATAAATTTAATCACTCAATCAATTCAAATGTGTCAGGACAGAATAAGGGATTCTGCTCAGATTCCATAAAATAATTTACTGCAATAACTTCAGAAAAATGAAATGCTTAGAGAAAGAACAATTTACAGGGCATGGTGATAAATCCAACCAACCAACTACAAATATTCCAAGCCCATATTTTTGACTGCAGATAGAGAACAAGGATTGCTTTAAACCTTGGATTTATTTCTACGATTAAGCAACTATTTCCTTGCATCCTTGCCTGTTTTAACAACATAATAAAACAAAGTTTAGAAAAATGCATATGTTTAGTTATCACTGGGTCAACTGCTTTTTATTCCTGTGTCTTATGCAAATATTTTGGTGGTTTCCTCTACAGCCTTGTCATATAGTTCTCCAAGGTAGTTTATATTTGTTCAGCAGGAATGATGCATAATAACTTTGAATTTTCCTGAAACTTTTTTTACATGTATTATTTGTTCCAGGGATGCAATTGATCAAATTGGAGGAATTTGGAGGGGCTGTGAGAAGCCCTGGAGAGTCTCTCCATCTCTCCTGCCAAGCCTCTGGATTCACTTTCAGCAGCTATTGGATGGAGTGGGTGAGACAGGCTCCAGGGAGAGGCCTGGAATGCATCAATACAGGATCATCTAACACTTACTATCCAAATAACGTGAAGGGATGCTTCATCATCTCCAGAGATGATTCCAATAGTCTGTTGTATCTGCAAATGAACAATCTCAAGCCAGAAGACACAGCATTTTATTACTGTGCAAGAGACACTGTGAAAGGAAGTGAATCTGAAACCAAGCAAAAACTTATTTGTGTTCCAGGAAACTCTGTGCTCTGCATCATTTGTTTGGGACCTTCAAAGGAAAGCATTCAGAAAATGGGGACAGGTTAATAACTTATCCCATTCATTCAAGCTGATGAGTCTTAGGACAGGCATTAGAATTATCTGTCAGTGTTCCAGGGAACATCCATTCCTGTCAGTAATTCCAAGACAAGCATAATCACAAAAGTACTTTTATTAGAATAGCACCTGGCACATCTGCAGAATTCCAAAACTAAAAATTTCCCAGCTTCCCCACTATGTCCCAACCTACAAACCATCCCCTTTTTACTCATCATCACATCACATGAACCAATCTCAAAGTAAGTTCCAATTCTTTCTGCACCATGCTCTTTAACCTTGAATTATCAAAAGAATTATATTTTGTCTACTAAGAGGTAGACGAGGACCCCCTGGTACAGATGCAGATGTAACACTTTGTTGATGAGTTGCATAAATACTGCGGGGGGGCCTTGGAGTCCGAAAGGCATGACTCAGAATTGAAAACTGCCCAAAGGACAGTTGAAGGCAGTTTTCCATTTGTCTCCCTCTTTAGTAAGCTTCTCTCAGATCTAGTTTGGTGAAGACCTTGCCTTTTGACAAGTGGTTTAATAAGTCTTTCATGAGGGGGAGAGGGTATATGTTTTTGATGCACATGGTGTTCATGCCCCTAAAATCAACACATAATCTCAAGCCAGCATCTTTCTTTTCTTTGAAAAGCACTGGGGTGGCCAACCTAGATTTGGCAGGTCCAATGAAACCTCTTTCCAAATTGTTATCGATGTATTTTCTTAATTCAGTCATTTCAGCTGGTGTCATGGAATACATCTTTGGTTTTGGCAGTTTTGCCCTGGGTTCTAGCTCTATGGAGCAATCCATGGCTTCTGAGGTAAAATATTACATTCTTCTTCACTGAATGCCTCAGCCTAGTCTCTGTATTGTTTGGGTACTTGGGAGTACCTGGAAGAAGGTCTGATGAGGTGGCTGTTGCTTCAGTTTCTTGACCCATTTTGGGTAGTAGTTTCTTAGTGGGAGAAAGGGGGCAGTGGGCCCACCCCAATTATGATTATTTGCTATTCATCCTCCCATTTGATGGTAGGAGCCCATTTATCTAGCCAAGCAAGTCCCAATATGACAGATTCTGACATTCTTGGAGCCACTATAAAATGTATGAGTTTGCGGTGAGTACCCATCTCCAGTTTGCTTAAGTTTGTCATTTGGGTGGCCAGGATCCCCCAATTAATGTCCCATCCACTTGCTCAAATCTGATTGGACATTTTAGGGATTTAATTTTTATACCCAGTTGTTCAACAATGGGGAGCCCAATAAGGCATCTAGAGCATCTGGTATCTATGACAGCTCCTAATTCCCCTGCCTCCCCTGTGTCAGGCACCATTAACTTCACTTGACAGTAAAAGGTGTGATGAGTGCACTCACCACAGGGTCGTCTTCGTCAGTGGCTTCTCTGGGGAGGGTGTGTTGGGTTGGAGGTTTGTTGCTCCCTTCTGCATGGAGAGGACCTTCTATGGTGTGTCTAGCAAAGTGGCTAGTGTTGGGAGGCTTCCCTTGAATTTTTTGATCACTGCTGGCTGTATTGGACCTTGGTTGTGGAGCTTGTGGAACAGGTGCAGGGGCCAGACAGTTGGCTGCTCTATGGCCATCCTGGCCACAATGATAACACTTTATCAATTTGGTGGGTCAGGTGGGATCAGCTTCAGCAGGTCTGGTCAGCAGTCATCTGGCCACAGCTCTACTAGGAGGGGCTTCAGGTAGGGGTCTTTTTGTTGATTGATGTCGCGGTCTAATTTGAAGGTGGTTGTATACCACACTTGTAGAGTCTGGGATATCCCTCTAATGTTGCAGGCCTTCTTTAATTCTGGGTCAATGGTGTTTTTAAAATAGTACAAGATGGGTACAAGGCCAGTCCATGAGGTGGCTTGTGACCCTTCTAAAGTCCCATAAAAAGTCTGATAAGGGTCGCTTGTCCTGTTTCATTTCCATTAATTTGTCCTCATTTTCTGCCACTCTGTCTGGATTTTCAAATATGAATCTCAACAAATGAATAAAAGCATTGACATCCTGTAGCTGTGGGGGCTGTTTACAGTGCAGTTGGGCCACCCAGTGAGACACATCCTGCTCATTCATCCCATCTGCTATTGCAGTAACCCAGATTGTGCTCTGTTGCATATTGGCCTCCAAATTGGTCTATGTGAGACCAGATTCGAGTGAGGAAATAAGCAAAATGTTCATGCCATCCGTCAAAAGTGGCCTTGAACAGCATCTGGTCTTGTCTGGGGGGTGGGTGGGGAAATGGTACCGCCCTGACAACCATAGGCTGAGCTGGAATGAAAGGAGCCTGATGAAGCATGTATCCTCTTTGGAAGGGTCTTCCAAGGCCTGGCTGGGTTGGGCTCTCTGGAAGAAGGGCCTCTGCAGGGTTGCTCTGAGTGGGGACTGATCATGAGCTTGCCATGAAGAGGCCAGTTTTTGCCTTATTCCCTGCATGGGGAAAGAGGGGGTGGCTGCCTCTTGCTGCCTGTACAGATCCCTTTGTTGGGAAGGGATCGCTGATTGTCTTTGGGGCCAGGGCGTTGCTGGCACTGGCATCCACTGGCACTTGATCAGGGGATAAAATCCCCACCCTGGAAGGATACTTTCTGCAGGGGGTAATTTTCCTTCTGGGTGTGGGGGGGGGAGGACTTGGAGGTTGTAACATACCCACTGTAGTCTCTTGTCTCTCCCTTGAAATTTGATCCTGCCGAGCTGGGCTGTTTCGCTGGCCATCTCCAACTGATACCAGAGTTAATTCCTCTTCCGTCCTTAATTTGGGAAAGGTAAAATGGGCTGTGTTATGCTCCAGCTTGCCAGGACAGTTTGTGACTTTGAGGCATAACTTCCCACTTGAAGTTGTTGAAGCTCCTCTGGTAATTCTGCTAAAGATCGGCTTCAGGAGGTAATCCATTGGTTGCCATCTTGGGAGGCTTCTGATTCAATTGGGGCCTCAAACCCCCAGTCTGTCTTCCTTGTAGTATATAGAGGGCTTGAGAAGATTTATGTTCAGGCAGCTTATCCAGTTCAATCTGACAACTCTCCCACGAGTCTGACCATCTGGGCCGGGCTCCTAAATTTCCTCTCTCCTCTGCATGCTTCAATGCCTTTAACACCTCCTCCAAAGGGGGACTGGAGGATACAATTAATCTTCTGGAAGCCCCCCCCCCCAGCCCCTTCTGTCTCACCTTCTGTCTTTGCTGATTCTTCAGACTGACCCATTCCTGGAATCAATCCTGAGGTTCAGCAACCCCTAACAGCTTCCCGCTTAGGAGAGCTGTTAGTTTTTAGAGTTTCAGTCAGTGTTCCAGGGAACATCTATTCCTGTCAGTAACTCCAAGACAAGCATAATCTCAAAAGTACTTTTATTAGAATAGCACCTGGCACATCTGTGGAATTCCGAAACTAAAAGTATCCCAGCTTCCCCACAATGTCCCAACCTACAAACCATCTCCTTTTTACTCATCATCACATCACATGAACCAATCCCAAAGTAAGTTCCAATTCTTTCTGCACCACACTCTTTAACCTTGAACTAACAAAAGAATTATATTTTGTCTACTAAGAGTTACTCAATTAACATCACCCCCTCCCACTTTCTCCAGCTATGGGGCAGAGATGAATCATGATTCAATAGCTGACATTATCATTTGAAGGAGAATTGGTAGGGTCTCTCAAAGCCCCTAACCTGAATATATCTTAGGGAAAAGTAGCTCAGGCTTATAATGTCAAATAAGACAACTCTCTTCTCCACAAGTATACTTTCCAGGAAAACTAAACTGTCAGCTAAGCCATATTTAAGAAGGTCAAGTCATGAAATGTACCAGGAGATGAACATAGGGACAGTTCAGAAAAGTGTATCTCAAACTCAGCAATTTTAAGATGGATGGACTTCAAATCCCCCCAGCTTAGTGGTGGAAGACTGGGGGATGCAATTAAACTGTTTGTAAACTGAGGGGTACCTTTCAGAAACAAGCAATGAGATCCAGATGTGTAAGGATCAAGCTCACTACTTTATTGTATTCTGTCTATTGTACAGGAATCTTCCTAGATTGGAGCCTTAGCCTGGAAATAGATAAATGAGGTTCTATGGAGCTTCAGGAGGGGCAGTCATTTCTGGATCTCATGCGACAGTACAAGGACTTGAGACTAATTCCATCCTTGAGCTGCCCCCTCCTCACCCAGGCCTCAATAGGTGTTTCCCAATGCTACCTTTATTTCAGACAATTATGAATCTGGATAGAACAAAGCAATTCTGCAAAACCTGCAGGTCTCTAAGAAGACCTTTATAATAAGAGTTATGACTGATCATTTATTGCCATTAATCCATGTGCCCAATTGAATTAATCCATAACAGCCAGGAAAGTTTTGTTTCCTTTCTTTAAACCAATGAAGTATGTCCATTATCAGAAATAATTTTAAACTCTAAAGAATTCTAAAGGTAGCACACTTTAATTTTCTCCCTACACTGGTCCTTAGTGGCAGAACATAAATAAATCAACTAACAAATTCCCATGGGCTGAGACTGTGGCCTTAATCAATTGAATACATGGCCTATAAACCACACTGTAGCATTTTTTAAATAAGGATATTACATGAGGGTTCATGATTTCCTATTTCAAAAGGTCCTTAGTCAATTCTGGTTTATTATAGGTGTTCTTATTATCATACCAATATGATTCAGGTTCTATGAGTATAGCTATCAGAGGGCAGTTATTGCTATTTTATTTGTGAAGTCAGATTCATTTATATATCATCCATAACCCTGCCATAAATTATTCTGTTCAGTTGACTCTTAACCAAATATATTGTTTGGTGATTATAATAAAATAAAGAAGAAAGATCTTGACAGCAAAAATTTGAATACCAAGGGACATAGGTTTCAGTGAAAACAAGTTATAACTTTATCAGAACTTCATTTGTTTTGTTTTGTTTTATTATTTTGTTTTTATTATTTTATCTTATTATTTTATTAAATTTTATTTTGCTTTTATTATTATTATTATATTTTATTATTTTATATTTTATTTTATTTAAAATAATGAAATAATAGTGTTATTATTTTGTCATTTTTTATTTGATACTTCTTATTTGTTTTCCATTATTCAGTTCAGGCCCCAACAAAATTATGTAGCATTTAGGAAAAAAAGGTACAACAACCCACTAAGGCACTCTTTTCCATAAGATGGAGGATATCTCCATAGCTACTATGATTTTTCTTTTTTGGTACTTAGGTATGTATGTCAGAATAAAGGAGACTAACTGCAGAAGGCCAACATGCTGAAGAAGATGAACCTGGCTTCATCAAAGCTATCAGGTGGAATATGAACCTGGAAAGCCACAATGAAGCTGTCAAATGAAAAGACTTTCAAATACCCCAGGAGTCTATAATACATAAAAATTGACCCTTCATTGCATTGAAGAATAAATTATTTAGCTGCTGTGTACATGTCTAACTCAGGGAATGGAAGTGATATTGTCAACCATGCCATAAACATGCTTGCTTGAAAAGAAGATCGGGAAGAGTACAATTAACATGTCTCATTTCCCATCCACTTCCACATATTGAGACCTGACTTTCTGAACACATGAAATTAAAAAATAAGTTTTAGTTCTGTTTGTTTGCTTCTGAAAGAAAGTGAGCACCTGAGATAGATGGGCCAAGTACTTTAATTAGAAATATTCCACTGGGTAATCATTAGTATTGTGATACTAACTTAGATAAACTAACATGGAAGACCGGGTGGATTCACTGGAGGTTTTTTGGTAATTTCAGTTGGACTGCCACAGGATTCACAATTCATTCAATTGTTGGACTGCCACAGGATTCACAATTCGTTCAATTCAGTATGTTCGTTCAACATACTTTGTGTGGTCTGCAAATATCTGGTGGATAAGAAGACCTTGTCTCCAACCTGATATTGTTTTTGTGGAGCTTTCTTTTTGGCTGCAATTTTTTTATGAGCTTCATGAGCATCATCTAATGCTTTACGGGTAACCGTCCATGTAAGCTGGAGTTGGGTTATCCACTCACTTAATGACTGAATGTTAGGTTTCTCCTGTGGAAGCTTGGGTATGGGTACAAAGTCTTGTCCTGAAGCCACTTTAAATGGAGTAAACCGAGTACTACTATGAACTGAATTGTTATATGCCACCTCAGCGAATGGCAGCCCAATTATCTTGCTGATAATTTATATAGAATCTATGATATTGTTCCAATACCAAGTTAGTTCTCTCACAGTCCCCATTGGTTTGTGGGTGATGGGCAGAGCTTAAGCCCTGGGCGGAGCCCAATAATTTCAGAAACTCCTTCCAAAAGTTTGAGGTAAACTGGACACCCCTATCTGAGATTATGTTTTCAGGAACACCATGTAACCTGTAGATATGTAAAATAAACAGTTTAGCCAAAATTTTCACAAATGGGATTTTTACACAGGGTATGATGTATACCTGTTTTGAAAACAAGTCTGTTACTATCCAAATAACTGTATTTCTCCCACTCTCAGGTAATTCCACTATAAAATCCATAGAAATTTATTTTCATGGAGCAGTTCGTCTAGCTATATTTTGTAGCAAGCCCACTGGTTTACCAGGAGGCTGTTTGGCTGAGGCACAGATAGGACAAGTAGCCACATAAGTTTCAATGTCCTTTTTCAAGGTAGGCCACCAAAATTGCCTTTTAACCAAGTGTAAGTTCTTTATGAATCCAAAATGTCCAGCAGCTTTAGAGTTATGAGTTTGCTGTAATATTTGGTTTCTCAACTTTGCTGGCACATATAATTTGGCCCCCAGCCATGCCAATCCATCTCTAACTGTACAGTTATTTGAGTGAGCCAGGAACCACTTACATTGAGGTAATCCAGATAACGCTGTTAGGGTTAGGGTTAGGGTTAGGGTTCCAGTAAATGGGTAAACAAAGTCCAACAAACAGTTCAAATCATACACAGTCAAAGCAGTTAGTATCAGTCCAGGGATAATCCAAAAATGAAATCAAGTATCATAAACAAAGTTCAGTAAATGGAGTTTGCTAACAGTTGCAAGACTCACAGCAATCCGAGCAGAACGACGATCAGGCAAAATGGCAAAACAGGAAATGCAAGAAGAAAGAAACCAGTGTCTGGCTCCATCTTATGGACATTGGAGGAACATCAGCCAATCACAATTACAGCATTCTCTTAAAGATACAGTATTACATTATTATCCTGGTTTATATATTTCCAACCTAACTGTTAGGTGAATATCATTCCTAACATTCTCTCCTTTGGGTAGGACAATATATAAAACCTTACAGTTTAAGTCCATATTCTTCACAGCAAACCTTATGTTTTACAGTGCCTTGGGCTTTTGTAAAATGATCTGCAATGTTATTCTCTGACATGCAGTACTCGAGTGTAATCATTTTACTTTGAACACATTGTCTCACATTTAGATATCTTAGATCAGTGTGTTTTGATCTTGTCTTTACAGCGAGATTGGAAACCATCTGAATTGCTGATTGGTTGTCTTCATACACAACAATAGGTTCCTTTACATTAATTCGCATATCTATCAATAGTTGTTTATAACAAACTAAATCCGTACATAGTCGAGACAAACATGAGAATTCAGCCTCCACTGTTGATAAACTTAGATGTATTTGTCGAATAGACCGCCATCCAATTAACACCTTTCCTAATAATACTACAGAACCTGACATTGATTTACATGTAGGTACTTCTGTAGCTAAAACATGCATCAGCATATGCAGTTAAACTTAGTTCATCCTTAGGCTTTAAATATAATGCATAATGCATTGCTTGTTTAAGATATCTTAACACACGCCTAGCAGCTTGCCAGTGCCTTTCAGTAGGCTCAGCATTAAACCTGGCTAATTCGTTAACACTATATGCTATATCTGGCCTAAACCAATTACTAAGATAAAATAAGCTACCAATCGAGGATTGATAAATCTCTTTATCAAAAACAGGATTTTGCACATCACTGTGGCTAAACTCCTGGCTCATTGGTGTTTTTGCCGGTTTACAAAGTTCCATTTTAAAATTCTTTAGTAACTGGTTAATTTTATCTGCCTGTGAGATTTTGTAGTCTCCCTAGTTTTATCTATTTTTAAACCAAGATACTGTTTAATCTCCCTAAATGTTTTATTTTAAATTTCCTCTCTAACAGTGAAATAATCTCATTAGATTCTTGCTCAGTCTTAGTGATTAATGCCATGTCATCAGTAAACAATAGCAACAATGAAACTACACCATCACTTTCCTTTTTGAATAAACATGGATCAGTCATGCCAGCTACAAAATCTATCTTTGTTAATTCCTTTACTATGCACTGGTTCCATTCATAGCCTGATTGCTTTAAGCCATAAAGACTCTTTTTTAATCTCCAGCAATCAGTTTTATTATCAGTTTTTATACCCAAAGGGTTCTTTAAACATATAGTATGTTGCAATGGTGCATGAAGGTATGCTGTCTCAACATCTAAATGGTTTATTGTGTATTTATTCTTAGCTGCCCACACTAATGCTGCTCGTAATGTGGTAGCCTTCAGACTAGGTGCAAACACCTCATCGTAGTCATTGGCTGACTGATCAAACTCTTGTGATACTAACCTGGCTTTATGGGTAACAGTCCCATCTACACCTGTCTTAATTTTATAAATCCACTTACACCCTATGGCATGCTCACCTGGTGGTAACCTGACATTTTCATATACCTCCAAACTTTGTAAGGATTTCAGTTCCTTATCCATTGCTTCCTGCCAAGCAGCTTGATCCTTAGCAGGATATAGTTTCAGATCATTATAGTTACTAGGAACTGTATTTACTTGGCAGACTATATTAGCCTGATATCTATCTGGTGGTCGTGTTACACAGGTTGAACATCGAGGCAACTCAGAGCTTATTGGTGGACTCTCCTGTTCCACCTGCTCCTGTTCTTCTACCTCCTCCTGTTCCTGTTCTTCTTCTTTAATGGCTATTGATGGTTTAACTATCTCATTGTTAGGGACTATTTGGGTGTCGATAACAACATCATTGCTGGATTCCTGTTCTAGCTTATTCCACCCAATGTGCTCAAGAAATTTAGCATTAGAGCTACAGTAAATATTAGCTGTGCCTTGATCCCAGAATCTAAATGATCTATGGTTGGCCTCATAACCTACGAAAAATAATTTCCTAGCTCTATGTTGCCCTTTCAGTCTTACTTGTGAGGGAATATGCACCCATGCTGGAGCTCCAAATGTGTGTAGGTAACTTAAATTTATTTTTCTGCTGTGCCAATGAGTGAATGGCAATTCACCAGTTGTTGTGTTCAGCACATTGTTTAACACATGGTTGCTACACATTATGGCTTCACCCCACAGTGTTTCAGTCAAATCTGAATCTGATAACATAGTGCGAGCCATGGCTTGTAACATTTGCCCTCTTTGTTCTATAAATGAGTTGTGTTGTGGCCTGTAAGGTGCAGAAGGTTTATGCTCAATACCAGCCAATTTTAACATCGTTTGGAATCTATTGTTAATAAACTCAGTCCTGTTATCAGTAACTACAGTAATTACCTTATGTTTCATTTTCCTTTTGGCAAACCTTAGCCAATTAAAGAAATGTTGGAACATTTCTGTTTTGTTTTTCATTAAATAGCAGAAACCATACCATGAATAATGATCCATTATACTCAAAATATAGTAGGCACCTCCCAAACTGGGTTCCTTAGGACCAATTATGTCAGCAAACACAACCTCTAAAGGTTTTTTGGTCTTAAACATATTAAGTCTGTTTGCAGGAGTAACCTTGCTCTTCTCCTGGCTACAAGCATTACAGTTTAAATACTTGTTACAGGGTTTCAATTTTACCCCCTCTGACAATTCAACAGTTTGTTTGAGCATTTTAAAATTAATGTGCCCTAGACGTTTATGCAGTAAATGTATACATTCATCATGTGACTTAACATTGTTATAAACTGAGTTAGCCATCTGCAACTGGTCATCATGTATAACATATAAATCATTCTCAAAAGTAGCAGTAACACTTTTACCCTCTTTCTCTATTATACAGTTATCTCCCCTAAAGGTTACTGCATAACCAATATTAACTAAAGCCCTTACTGATAACAAATTAAATTTCAGTTTAGGTACATATAACATAGGTAAATGCTCATTTACACAAGAACAATATGCAGTACCTTCACCAGATACTTTCATCTTCCATCCATTTGCCAATGATACATGTTTCTTACTCGTGGACATCGTTATAAACCTCTCTCTATTTCTAGTAATGCACTGCGATGCTCCACTATCAACAACCCACAAATCATGCTTTACAGTTGAATTGCTAGACATAGCTAAATTGACATTCTTCTTAGCCTTCAGGTGATTACCAGTGTTCTGTCATTTTCCCTTCTTACAGAATCTAGCTATTAGAATCTAGCTAGCTTACAGAATCTAGCCTTAGCCCCTCAAGAAAAACATTTCCTAACAGTATAGGCAGTTGAACACAAATCCTCTTCTTGTGGTTGTTTTTCTCTCAGTTGGTCTCTTTCTAGCCTTCTTCTTGCCTCTTCATCTGGTTATGTCAGTCAATGTTAGTTCATTTCTGGTCAGGACTTCCAGTGAAGATACGTAATCATCATAACTTTCGTCCAATGAGGAAAGAATGATGTAAACCTGATACAGCTCTGAAAAATCAGTTCCTTTTCATGTAGCTCTTGCAAAGTTCTTTTCATGAAGTTCAAATGAGCTAAAATATCTCCACCTTTCAGAAGACATGCTCTAAATAGTTTACGTGTAAGATGTATGTGTGCACCTACACTGTCATGAACATAAATCCTCTTCAAATTCTCCCAACACCTAGCAGCAGATGTCAGCTTTGAAATTCAGCTGCCACATTTTTTAGAGAGTTAGGGGAGTTGAAAAGTTCAAGGTTATTCTGTATGTCGTATTAAGAATTTACAGTTGCAGTTAATTGGTTCTCATGATTTATGAAGTGTAGAAGTGGGAGGAGAGAAGGGAGGAGAGAAGATGGCTTCTGTGTAACATGCAAAAAAACTTTCACTTGGGAAATTGCTTTTGACATGCCAAATCTGTTTCTAATAAATCAATTGGAGAGATAACGTCTCAGAGTGATTGATATGGATACTTTCTGGATGCCTTACATTTATTTCCCAAGTCAATTTAAAAACGGGAGGAGGGGCTTGGTTGATACCCGGAATTTTTTTTCCTGAGATGGAGAATTATCAACAATCAGCCAAAGTTGGAGGTGTGCAGGGAGGGAGTGTGTAGAGGCCCTCCCTCCAGAGCATTAATTGAACCTGCCAACCCTTGTTGGGAGGAGATGATGGATGCTTCCAGGACAGCAGTAGGTGGAGGGGATGTGCCTGCTGTCTGGGCAACTCCCCTTCAGATTGGAGGAAGAGAGACAATTGGGGTTGGAATTCTCTCAAGAAGACAACCCCCAGATTATTCCTGGAAGTCCATCAAGGGCAAATTTACATCAACAGTTCCAGAATTTAAAGGAGACAGGTTTGGTTTCTCAGTCTGTTTGGATGGGTGGAAGTTTGAGACCACCCATATTCACTTACCCAAATATCGTGAGTAATGAGGAGGGGTGGATTCAGTGCCAATGGCAGCCAGCACCAACACAGCCCTGGTCTGAAGGGGTTGCCCAGACAGCAGACAGCAGGCATATCCCCTCCACCCAACCAGGGAACCAGGCCATACCCATCTTCCTCCAGGCAAACACAATTGCAGCCCCAACAGGAAGCGACGCCACAGGGACCCCTATTCCAGAGACGCACCACCCAGCCTGGATTCAGGGGGCCTACCCAGCCTACGTACGCCACTCTGCCTGTTCCTTTCATTCCAGTACAACCTGCAGGAGCCTGGCAGGTGCCACCTCTGCAACCATGACCCAGGCTAGACCGAATACACTTTGAGGCCATATTCGATGGCTGAACATTTCAATTACTTCCTCACTTGAATCCGATCCCATATAGAACAATTTGGAGATCAATCTGCCACACAGAGCAATTTGGTTACAGCCATAACAAATGGGATGAAAGAAGACTGGGTGGCCCAACTACACAATGAACAAGCCCCCAAATTACACGATGTAAACAGATTTATTCAATTATTAAGACTCAGATTTGAAAATCCAGACAGGGTAACAGAGAATGAAGAGAAATTAATGGAAATGAGGCAAGGCAAGTAACCATTGTCAGAATTCATTTAGGACTTTAGAAGGGTTGCAAGCTACCTCATGGATTGGCCTGAAAGAATGACTTTACACTATTTTTAAAAAGCCATTGATCCAGAAGTAAAGAAGGCCTGTGAAATTAGGGGAATCCCAGAGACCTTACAGTCATGGTATACCGCCTCCCTCAGCTTAGATTGCAGCTTCAATCCACACAGGAAACCCCTTCCAGAAGCCCCAACTAAGAGAATTGTGGCAAGGAGACCGCTGACTAGACCAGCTGAACCTGCTTGTACCCGACCCACCAGGGTGCTGAAATGTTACCGATGTGGCCAAGCCAGTCATAGGGCAGCAGACTGTCTAGACCTTGCTCCTGTGCCACAAGCTCCACAGTCGAAGCCTAACATAGCTGTTAGAGGTTGGAAGAATCAAGGAAGACCTCCAGGCAGGGACAGGTTTGCTAAACACAGCTGGGAAAGCCCCCTCTGCGCAGATGGGAGCAACGGACCACCAGACTGACACCATGTCCCTGAAAACCTGACCTGCAAAGATGACCCAATGGTGAGTGATCCCATCATACCTTTTACAGTCAAGGTCAAGTTAGTGGTACCAAACACTGGGGAGGCCGGGGAGTTAGAAGCTGTCATTGATCCTGGGTGTTCTAGATGCATTATCGGACTCCCCATCGTTGAACAATTGGTATAAAGACTAAAAAGCCCAATCAGATTTGAGCAAGTGGATGGAACCTTAATGGGGAGGCAGCCACTCAGATGACTGAATTAATCAAGGTGGAATTAGGGCCCCATTGCGAACTCATACGCTTCATAGTGGCCCCCAGGATGTCAGAATCAATCATACTGGGACTTGCTTGCCTAGACAAATGGGACCCAATGATCAAACGGGAGGATGGATTCAGAAAAATCTTCATTGGACTGGGTCCATTGCCCCCTCTTCCACCACAAAACCACCGGTCAGCTTGAACCTGGAGCCTGAGCCAGCATCAATGGCATCCCACCTTTTCCCAGATAACCCCCATGTCCCTGTCCAATACAAAGACTTGGCTGAAGCATTCAGTGAAGAAGAGTGTAATGTCTTACCTCCCCATCGAGCCACTGATTACACCATAGAATTAGAGCCCGGGGCAAAATTACCAAAACCAAAGATGTATTCCATGACACCTGCTGAAATGACTGAATTAAGGAAATACATTGACAGCAATTTGGAACGAGGTTTTATTGAGCCTGCCAAATCAAGACTAGCTGCCCCCATGTTGTTCAAGAAGATGGCAGGTTGATATTGTGTGTTGACTTTAGAGGCGTGAATGCCATATGCGTCAAAAACATGTACCCTCTCCCCCTTATGAAGGACTTATTGAACCACCTGTCGAAGGGTAAGATATTCACCAAGCTAGATCTCAGAGAAGCTTATTACCGGGTCCACATCACAGAAGGAGAGGAATGGAAAACTGCTTTTAACTGCCCTCTGGGTAGCTTCCAATTAAAAGTCATACCTTTCAGACTTCAGGGGCTCCTGCAGTGTTTATGCAGCTCATCAATGAGATGCTACACCCGCACCATTATCGGGGGTCCTCGTGTACCTGAGTGACATCCTTATCTTCAGCAAAACCGTGAAAGAACATGTTCACTTAGTCTGACAAGTTCTAGAAAAACTTCTAGCCGCCAAATTATATGTGAAATGTGAATTCCACAAAGAGTCATTGGACTACTTAGGCTACCAAATATCCAACCTGGGGATTGAAATGGACCCCAGAAAGGTGAAAGCGGTGCTGGACTGGCAACCCCCCAGAACCCGAAAACAACTTCAAAGTTTCTTGGGGTTTGCCAACTTCTATAGACAATTCATTCCGTCTTTTGCTGAAGTTGCCCTCCCATTGATGGAGCTGTTAAAAACGGGCCCATCACTCACCAAACCAAAGCCAAGTCAACCCCTGTCTTGGACTATGGACTGTCAGAAAGCTTTCGAGGCTTTAAAGCTCCTTTTCGCAACAGAGCCCATCCTCCAGCACCCAGTCATGACCAAGCCTTTTATTGTCTCAATGGATGCAAGTGATGTAGCAGTGGAAGCCGTTTTGCTGCAAAAGGACTCTCAAGGCCAATTGATACCTTGTGCTTATGTGTCTAAAAAGCTGACAGACAGAGAGCGAAGGTGGGTGGTCTGGGAGAAAGAAGCATTCGCCATATGATGGGCTTTGTTGACTTGCAGGCATTTTCTAGAAGGGGCACCAGAGGCCTTTGAGGTATGGACTGATCATAAGAACCTTGAGGCTCTAAAGACCCCTAGGAGATTATCGCCCAAACAAGTCCACTGGCCCCAATATTTCAAGCAATTCAACTTTAATATTAAATATATCCCCGGAGGGAAAAACATACTAGCGGACGCTCTGTCCAGAAAAACCTCAGTTTGACAGCCACTGAGAGGAAATAGTACAAGCCTTAATTTCAGAAGCTCAATTGGCAGGCCAAGTGACCACTTGAGCCCAAGCCAACTGCAACTCCAAACACCTGGAAGATAAGCTGACTACAGAATTGAAAATGGCCCTATTGACCGACCCTTGGTTCCTGGACCATCAAACTGAGTTGACAATGAATGATGGACTAGCTTGGAAAGGGACTAAGCTTTATGTACCCACAACCCTAAGACTACTGGTACTAAAGCATAGCCATGACTCCCAGCTGGGAGGCCACTTCAATTCCTAAAAACCCTACATTTATTGAGAAGACCGTTCTGGTGACCAAAAATGAAAGCTGACATCGAGGACTATGTTAAAAGTTGCTCAATTTGTGCCACAGTGAAACACAGAACTGGAAAAACCCCTGGCCTCCTGCAACAAGTTGCTGAACCAACCCAACCTTGGGAAGAGATCACAATGGACTTTATTGTTGAATTACCTAAGAGTGAAGGGAATATGACCATTTGGACTATAATTGACTTATTCTCTATACAGGCCCATTTTATAGCCTACAAAGGACTTCCATCTGTGAAAAAACTTGCAAAGCTGTTCGTGAAACATATCTATAGACTACATGGAGTACCTCATAGAATAATATCAGACAGAGGGATACAATTTACTGCAAAATTTTGGAGGGAATTTCTGAAATCCATTGGTTCCTCTCAAGGGTTATCCTCAGCTTTCCATCCTGCTTTTTAACGGAGCAGCGGAGAGGGCTAATGCCATGATTGAACAATACATTAGACGCTATGTAAATTATCAACAAGAAAATTGGGCTGAGTTATTACCTTTGCAGAAGTTGCTTGCAATAATGCAGTACATAGCAGCATGGAATTGACTCCATTCCAAATCAACACTGGAATGGATTTTGTCCCGATGCCAGAGTTACCTAGACAGCCTCCCTCATCCATGTCCCTAGCAGAATGGATGAACTCATCAAAGAAAGGATGGGAAGATACAAAAAAATGCTTTGACTGAAGCTGCAAAAATTATAAAAAACAGGTGGATAAACATAGATCCCTTCAACCTCCTTTTAAGGTAGGGGACAAAGTATATTTGTTGACCAAGTATCTTAGGTGAAACTGCCCAGTAAGAAGCTGGGTCCAAAATTCTTGGGTCCGTTCCCAATTTCAAAGATAATCAATCTTGTCACTGTCCAATTAAGTCTTCCTCGACTATTGGGGAAAATTCATCAGTATTGCATTGTAGTTTACTAAAACCAACTACTACACTGATGATAAGACCACTACCACTCGCTCTCCCTAAACCATTGGGGAAACACATGTACATGGGGAAACACATTATGAGATTCAAAAAAAATTCTCGATTACACCATGGCTGATTCCAATATCTGATCTTATGGAAGGGATACCCCCTCTGAGATGCGAGTTGGGTAAAGAGTTTGGATGTTGATGCTGATCAATTGGTTAACCAATTCCATGAGGATTTTCCCCACAAACCGAAGGGTCCTTGTGGGGGGAAAGGGGGTTAAAGACAATGTATTAACCCCTGTATGTTTTGTGTTTTTTTCTTTTAGGAGGAGGAATTTTCAAGGGGGGATGCCTGTCAGCTTTGAAATTCAGCTGCCACATTTTTTAGAGAGTTAGAGGAGTTGAAAAGTTCAAGGTTATTCTGCATGTCGTATTAGGAATTTCCAGTTGCAGTTAATTGGTTCTCGTGATTTATGAAGTGTAGAATTGGGAGGAGAGAAGGGAGGAGAGAAGGTAGATTCTGTTTAACATGCAAAAAACTTTCACTTGGGAAATTGCTTTTGTCATTCCAGATCTGTTTCTAATAAATCAATTGAACAGATAACATCTTGGAGTGATTGATATCATGGATAGGTTCTGGATGCCTTACAGCAGACTCTTCTTCACCAATATGGACTAGCTGCTGGTCACTCAGTGTTAGTCCAATTATACAAAGAGCTCGTTCGTTGTTCCATTTAAAGTCAGCTAACTTTTTGGCATCATCCTCATTATTTGGATCCCAAGCATTTACACCCGGTGGATCTTGAACTGAAGCCCATAACCCTGCCCCACGCAGAAGTAGACTGCACTTCATAGACCAGGAAACATAGTTTGTTCCATCCAACTGAGTTATCAGTGATAGACTTGTTGATGGGTCTTGTGCCATCTTTACCAGGACAATAACCCATAATTAAACAGTAAACAGCTGTCTGTATACAGTACTGTGTATTCACACTAACTCTCAGTTATCTGAGCCTGGTATGGCCTAGGCCAGGGGTGGGCAAACTTTTTGGCTCGGGGGGTCGCATTCACTTTTAAAATTTGACAGACGGGCCGGGTCAGCACAAGATTTTTTGGGAATCGCCCCCCTTCCCCTTCTTCTCTTCCTTCCCCTCCCCTCGGAGGCCCCTGAGTCAGGAGTTGCTACTGCCGGCACGGCCACGCGGCTCCAGTCCCACACGTTGCCTCGGGAAGGGAAAGGCAAAAAGGAAGAGCCGCGGCGGTGCTTTGCAACAGCAGCAGCGGCACCGGAGGTTCAGGCTCAGCGGCTCCTGGTTTTGCCTTTCCCTTCCCAAGGCAACGCGGACTGGAGCCGCATGTGAGCTGCGCCGGCGGTAGCAACTCCTGACAGCCCCAGCCGGACACCTGAGCAGAGCCCAGGCAGAACTGCCTGTTGCTGCTGTGGGCGCTGCTGCGGGTGTCTGGCTGCCCAAGTAAAGAACCGCACCAGCTCAGGGCAACTGTGAGGAGCAAGAGGGGAGAGGCAGAGAAGGAGGAGAGCACCTGGCCAGTTGGAGGAGGCTTCTTGTGCCGCCAAAGAGGCGGTTATGATCTCGGCTCCACTCTGCTTCTCCAACATACGGCACCGCCCTGTTCTGTGCGCCGGCTGCTCGGACTTGCTGGGCCTGACACAGAACAGGGTGGCGCCAGATGTTGGAGAAGCAGAGCGAGCCGAGATCATTAGCCGCCGCTCTTGCAGCACAAGAAGAACAGGGTGGTGCCGGACCATTGGAGAAGCGGAGCAAAGCCGGAGATTAGTAGCTGCCTCTTTCGGCACAGAAAGCTTCCCCCAACCAGCCAGCTGGTCTCCTCCTTCTCTGCCTGTTTGTTCTGTATGGCCGAGGAGGAGGAGACCAGCTGAGAAGCACGCTGCCAGGCGGGGGCCACGCGGTGCAGGGCAATACGCCACCGCCCAGCCCTGGCTTGGGAAAGCGAGTGGGCGTTCCCTGGGCAGTGGCCTTGGCCCCGCTAGCAGGGAAGCAGCTGCCCAGCTCCGTGTTGTGTGTGCAATTTTTGGCGTGCGTTGTGCGGGTCTTTTTGGCCGGCCCCAATTTTTTTTTTTTCAGAGGGGAATATTTTTTCCAGAGGCAGGCCATATTAAAATGACCAACGGGCGGATGTGTCCCACGGGCCGTGTTTGCCCACCCCTGGCCTAGGCCCATAACCAGTGTTGAGGTATTCCCATTAGGAGAATGATTGCATTCAGGGAAACGTAGTGAGAGGGGGTGAGGAATAACACAAAATCAGCATACAGATACACTGAATAGTAAAATGTAGGTTTTACTTCCTGTAAACAGGTAAACAAAGTCCAACAAACAGTCCAAATCATACGGTTAAAGCAGGTAGTATTCAATACAATCAGTCCAGGGATAATCCAAAAGCGAAGTCCAGTATCATAAACAAAGTTCAGTAAACTGAGTTTGCTAACAGTTTGCAAGACTCACAGCGATCCAAGAAGAATGACGATCAGGCAAAGGCAACAGGGAAATGCAAGAGAAGAGAGCAAACCAGGTTTCTGGCTCCAACTTATGGCCATTGGAGGAACCTCAGCCAATCACAATTACAGCATTCTCTTAAATATACAGTATTAAATTACTATCCCTAGTTTATATATTTCCAACACAACTGTTAGGTGACTATCATTTCTAACAAATACCATCAAGATAAACCAGCACCCCCTTGTACAAATGTTCATGCAATACCTGATTTATCATTTGCACTTAGATACTTCAGAACCCCCCCTGTAGGCCAAACAGAAGAACATTGAACTGGAAACACCCCATTGGGCAGTTAAAAGCAGTTTTCCATTCATTTCCTTCCTTAATTTAAACTCGGTAGTAAGCTTCTCTCAGATCGAGTTTTTGCAAAATTTGTCCCTTTGGCTAAGTGGGCCAACGTGTCCTTCATCAAGGGAGAGGGTACATGTTCTCTACCGAAATTGCAATTAAGTCCCTATAATCAACACACAAACGAAGAGAGCATCTTTACTTTCATGGAATAATACTGGGGCCACTACTCGAGTCCTAGCAGGTTGTATAAAACCACGTTCCAAATTTTTATCAATAGCTCCTACGGTCTCATCGAGTACAGTTTCGGTTTTGGGAGTTTCACTCCTGGCAAAATTTCAATACTTCAATCTGTTGAGATGGGGGAAGCTCGAGCTGAGGCCTTCTCACTGAATACCTCCTTTAAATTCCAATATTCTTCAGGAATTTTCTCCTCCCCCTCAGATTCTCAGTGCCAGTGGAAGCCAGTTCTGTGGGATTCTGGGGTTTCTGTTGAGATTGCCCATCCCCTTCTGGGGGTTGGTCAGTATGTATGCACAGTGATCCCCTCCTCCAGTCAACTTGGGGGTTCCATTTCTGGAGCCAGGGCAAACCCAATAGTCGGGGGCACTCCATCCTAGGGGGCAACAATAAAATGCAAAGTCTCTCTATGCTTCCCCATTGTCATTTCCACTGGTTCTGTTATGAAATGCGCAGGGCCGACCCTACTACCGATCCATCCAGTTGGCAAAAATCCTATGGACATTTTTTTTTTTAAAGTCTTTAGCCTTAACCCCATTTTCTCTATGACTTCTGAGCTAATTATGCACCTTGTGCACCCAGAATCTAACAAGGACAACATTTCCCCTTGGGCTTCCAACGTGGGTACTCTTAATCTCACTGGGATGATCATAAGGCCCTTGTTTGGACTTACCAGCAAGTCGTCGTCTGATTCAGAATCATTCTATTCAGAAGAGGTTGGAGCTCCCAGCTGTTCTCCTTTTGGAGGGCGATCTCTACAACCTCTTCCACTTTAAGAAACCATTTTACGAGGCTTGACTGGAGTTTTTTTTTTTTTTTCAGGTTTTCTTCCTCCTTCTGGTGCCCCTTTTCTCCAGCTTGGTATGACACTCTGCAGCCCGGTGACCTTCCTTCCCACATCAGAAGCATGCAGTAGTCTTGGGCTTTGCCGCCGGCCCTCCTTTTGAGGTTTGAGGCTTCTCGAGGGCTGTAGGGGATGGCTTGCACCAACCAAGGCCACCCCTGCATCTGTTTTGGGTCAGATCAATTTCCACTTCTTCTGCCAGCACGTACCACAGCTGCAACTCACTGGGTCTCTTCTGGCAATGCAGCTCTGATAAACATCTTCATTCAGCCCATCTTTAAAAGCTTCCATCAGGACTCCCTGGGACCAGCCTCGAGAATATGACATGCGAGCTCTCTAAATTTCTGGGTGTAATCAGCCACTGATCTCCGTACCTGATTTATGGTTTTCATCCTGATTCTAGCCTTATGTTCAGCTAGTGGGTCTTCAAATCTGACCGCAACACTGTCATGAACAGGTCATAATTCATAAGCTGGGGGCATTATCATTAGGCAAGGTCACCATACATTTTGCAGCTGTCCCTTCCAGAGCCCTGGTAACATATCTGACTTTGGCTGCTTCTGAGAGAAAAATCCCACCAAAAATCATCTTCCCTCTCATACCTTTGATCAGTCTGAGTTCCTCCGATAGCTTCATTTAGAAGATGCAGGGCTTGAGCTAATACAAAATTCTTTCTCTCCTCCCTCTTGCCTTGGCTCTTCTCTCTCTTCTCAGATTCAGAATATTGTCAGCTGGAGCTCCATTCCCAAAATCCAAGAAAGAAATACTTAGACTCCATTAAATAGAGAAAATATATCTTTTACTGGAAATCAAGTGGTAGCATCAAAGGAATTCTGAATCCTGAGAAAATGAGTGCATAAATCACATATACAACGTTCCCAACCACAGTAGTTCAAACTGTCCATCCAATAAAAGTTGTATATAATATGGGTCAAATTGCAAATCTCATATTAGGAAGAATAGCCACTATAAAAATGAACATTCTCTTAAATTTATTTACTTATTCCAAACAATACCAATAAAATACATAAAAATTGCTTGGACTGAATGTTAGGTTTCTCCTGTGGAAGCTTGGGTATGGGGTACAAAGTCTTGTCCTGAAGCCACTTTAAATGGAGTAAACCGAGTACTACTATGAACTGAATTGTTATATGCCACCTCAGCAGTTGAATGGCAGCCCAATTATCTTGCTGATAATTTATATAGAATCTATGATATTGTTCCAATACCAAGTTAGTTCTCTCACAATTCCCATTGGTTTGTGAGTGATGGGCAGAGTTTAAGCCCTGGGCGGAGCCCAATAATTTCAGAAACTCCTTCCAAAAAGTTTGAGGTAAACTGACACCCTATCTGAGATTATGTTTTCAGGAACACCATGTAACCTGTAGATATGTAAAATAAACAGTTTAGCCAAAATTTTCTGACAAATGGGATTTTTTACACAGGGTATGATGTATACCTGTTTTGAAAACAAGTCTGTTACTATCCAAATAACTGTATTTCTCCCACTCTCAGGTAATTCCACTATAAAATCCATAGAAATTTATTTTCATGGAGCAGTTCGTCTAGCTATATTTTTGTAGCAAGCCCACTGGTTTACCAGGAGGCTGTTTGGCTGAGGCACAGATAGGACAAGTAGCCACATAAGTTTCAATGTCCTTTTTCAAGGTAGGCCACCAAAATTGCCTTTTAACCAAGTGTAAGTTCTTTATGAATCCAAAATGTCCAGCAGCTTTAGAGTTATGAGTTTGCTGTAATATTTGGTTTCTCAACTTTGCTGGCACATATAATTTGGCCCCCAGCCATGCCAATCCATCTCTAACTGTACAGTTATTTGAGTGAGCCAGGAACCACTTACATTGAGGTAATCCAGATAACGCTGTTAGGTTAGGTTAGGGTTAGGTTCCAGTAAATGGGTAAAAACAAAGTCCAACAAACAGTTCAAATCATACACAGTCAAAGCAGTTAGTATCAGTCCAGGGATAATCCAAAAATGAAATCAAGTATCATAAACAAAGTTCAGTAAATGGAGTTTGCTAACAGTTGCAAGACTCACAGCAATCCGAGCAGAACGACGATCAGGCAAAATGGCAAAACAGGAAATGCAAGAAGAAAGAAACCAGTGTCTGGCTCCATCTTATGGACATTGGAGAACATCAGCCAATCACAATTACAGCATTCTCTTAAAGATACAGTATTACATTATTATCCTGGTTTATATATTTCCAACCTAACTGTTAGGTGAATATCATTCCTAACATTCTCTCCTTTGGGTAGGACAATATATAAAACCTTACAGTTTAAGTCCATATTCTTCACAGCAAACCTTATGTTTTACAGTGCCTTGGGCTTTTGTAAAATGATCTGCAATGTTATTCTCTGACATGCAGTACTCGAGTGTAATCATTTTACTTTGAACACATTGTCTCACATTTAGATATCTTAGATCAGTGTGTTTTGATCTTGTCTTTACAGCGAGATTGGAAACCATCTGAATTGCTGATTGGTTGTCTTCATACACAACAATAGGTTCCTTTACATTAATTCGCATATCTATCAATAGTTGTTTATAACAAACTAAATCCGTACATAGTCGAGACAAACATGAGAATTCAGCCTCCACTGTTGATAAACTTAGATGTATTTGTCGAATAGACCGCCATCCAATTAACACCTTTCCTAATAATACTACAGAACCTGACATTGATTTACATGTAGGTACTTCTGTAGCGAAACATGCATCAGCATATGCAGTTAAACTTAGTTCATCCTTAGGCTTTAAATATAATGCATAATGCATTGCTTGTTTAAGATATCTTAACACACGCCTAGCAGCTTGCCAGTGCCTTTCAGTAGGCTCAGCATTAAACCTGGCTAATTCAGTTAACACTATATGCTATATCTGGCCTAAACCAATTACTAAGATAAAATAAGCTACCAATCGAGGATTGATAAATCTCTTTATCAAAAACAGGATTTTGCACATCACTGTGGCTAAACTCCTGGCTCATTGGTGTTTTTGCCGGTTTACAAAGTTCCATTTTAAAATTCTTTAGTAACTGGTTAATTTTATCTGCCTGTGAGATTTTGTAGTCTCCCCTAGTTTTATCTATTTTTAAACCAAGATACTGTTTAATCTCCCTAAATGTTTTATTTTAAATTTCCTCTCTAACAGTGAAATAATCTCATTAGATTCTTGCTCAGTCTTAGTGATTAATGCCATGTCATCAGTAAACAATAGCAACAATGAAACTACACCATCACTTTCCTTTTTGAATAAACATGGATCAGTCATGCCAGCTACAAAATCTATCTTTGTTAATTCCTTTACTATGCACTGGTTCCATTCATAGCCTGATTGCTTTAAGCCATAAAGACTCTTTTTAATCTCCAGCAATCAGTTTTATTATCAGTTTTTATACCCAAAGGGTTCTTTAAACATATAGTATGTTGCAATGGTGCATGAAGGTATGCTGTCTCAACATCTAAATGGTTTATTGTGTATTTATTCTTAGCTGCCCACACTAATGCTGCTCAGAATGTGGTAGCCTTCAGACTAGGTGCAAACACCTCATCGTAGTCATTGGCTGACTGATCAAACTCTTGTGATACTAACCTGGCTTTATGGGTAACAGTCCCATCTACACCTGTCTTAATTTTATAAATCCACTTACACCCTATGGCATGCTCACCTGGTGGTAACCTGACATTTTCATATACCTCCAAACTTTGTAAGGATTTCAGTTCCTTATCCATTGCTTCCTGCTAAGCAGCTTGATCCTTAGCAGGATATAGTTTCAGATCATTATAGTTACTAGGAACTGTATTTACTTGGCAGACTATATTAGCCTGATATCTATCTGGTGGTCGTAGTTACACAGGTTGAACATCGAGGCAACTCAGAGCTTATTGGTGGACTCTCCTGTTCCACCTGCTCCTGTTCTTCTACCTCCTCCTGTTCCTGTTCTTCTTCTTTAATGGCTATTGATGGTTTAACTATCTCATTGTTAGGGACTATTTGGGTGTCGATAACAACATCATTGCTGGATTCCTGTTCTAGCTTATTCCACCCAATGTGCTCAAGAAATTTAGCATTAGAGCTACAGTAAATATTAGCTGTGCCTTGATCCCAGAATCTAAATGATCTATGGTTGGCCTCATAACCTACGAAAAATAATTTCCCTAGCTCTATGTTGCCCTTTCAGTCTTACTTGTGAGGGAATATGCACTTCATGCTGGAGCTCCAAATGTGTGTAGGTAACTTAAATTTATTTTTCTGCTGTGCCAATGAGTGAATGGCAATTCACCAGTTGTTGTGTTCAGCACATTGTTTAACACATGGTTGCTACACATTATGGCTTCACCCCACAGTGTTTCAGTCAAATCTGAATCTGATAACATAGTGCGAGCCATGGCTTGTAACATTTGCCCTCTTTGTTCTATAAATGAGTTGTGTTGTGGCCTGTAAGGTGCAGAAGGTTTATGCTCAATACCAGCCAATTTTAACATCGTTTGGAATCTATTGTTAATAAACTCAGTCCTGTTATCAGTAACTACAGTAATTACCTTATGTTTCATTTTCCTTTTGGCAAACCTTAGCCAATTAAAGAAATGTTGGAACATTTCTGTTTTGTTTTTCATTAAATAGCAGAAACCATACCATGAATAATGATCCATTATACTCAAAATATAGTAGGCACCTCCCAAACTGGGTTCCTTAGGACCAATTATGTCAGCAAACACAACCTCTAAAGGTTTTTTGGTCTTAAACATATTAAGTCTGTTTGCAGGAGTAACCTTGCTCTTCTCCTGGCTACAAGCATTACAGTTTAAATACTTGTTACAGGGTTTCAATTTTACCCTCTGACAATTCAACAGTTTGTTTGAGCATTTTAAAATTAATGTGCCCTAGACGTTTATGCAGTAAATGTATACATTCATCATGTGACTTAACATTGTTATAAACTGAGTTAGCCATCTGCAACTGGTCATCATGTATAACATATAAATCATTCTCAAAAGTAGCAGTAACACTTTTACCCTCTTTCTCTATTATACAGTTATCTCCCCTAAAGGTTACTGCATAACCAATATTAACTAAAGCCCTTACTGATAACAAATTAAATTTCAGTTTAGGTACATATAACATAGGTAAATGCTCATTTTACACAAGAACAATATGCAGTACCTTCACCAGATACTTTCATCTTCCATCCATTTGCCAATGATACATGTTTCTTACTCGTGGACATCGTTATAAACCTCTCTCTATTTCTAGTAATGCACTGCGATGCTCCACTATCAACAACCCACAAATCATGCTTACAGTTGAATTGCTAGACATAGCTAAATTGACATTCTTCTTAGCCTTCAGGTGATTACCAGTGTTCTGTCATTTTCCCTTCTTACAGAATCTAGCTATTAGAATCTAGCTAGCTTACAGAATCTAGCCTTAGCCCTCAAGAAAAACATTTCCTAACAGTATAGGCAGTTGAACACAAATCCTCTTCTTGTGGTTGTTTTTCTCTCAGCTGGTCTCTTTCTAGCCTTCTTCTTGCCTCTTCATCTGGTTATGTCAGTCAATGTTAGTTCATTTCTGGTCAGGACTTCCAGTGAAGATACGTAATCATCATAACTTTCGTCCAATGAGGAAAGAATGATGTAAACCTGATACAGCTCTGAAAAATCAGTTCCTTTTCATGTAGCTCTTGCAAAGTTCTTTTCATGAAGTTCAAATGAGCTAAAATATCTCCACCTTTCAGAAGACATGCTCTAAATAGTTTACGTGTAAGATGTATGTGTGCACCTACACTGTCATGAACATAAATCCTCTTCAAATTCTCCCAACACCTAGCAGCAGATGTCAGCTTTGAAATTCAGCTGCCACATTTTTTAGAGAGTTAGGGGAGTTGAAAAGTTCAAGGTTATTCTGTATGTCGTATTAAGAATTTACAGTTGCAGTTAATTGGTTCTCATGATTTATGAAGTGTAGAAGTGGGAGGAGAGAAGGGAGGAGAGAAGATGGCTTCTGTGTAACATGCAAAAAAACTTTCACTTGGGAAATTGCTTTTGACATGCCAAATCTGTTTCTAATAAATCAATTGGAGAGATAACGTCTCAGAGTGATTGATATGGATACTTTCTGGATGCCTTACATTTATTTCCCAAGTCAATTTAAAAAACGGGAGGAGGGGGCTTGGTTGATACCCCGGAATTTTTTTTCCTGAGATGGAGAATTATCAACAATCAGCCAAAGTTGGAGGTGTGCAGGGAGGAGTGTGTAGAGGCCCTCCCTCCAGAGCATTAATTGAACCTGCCAACCCTTGTTGGGAGGAGATGATGGATGCTTCCAGGACAGCAGTAGGTGGAGGGGATGTGCCTGCTGTCTGGGCAACTCCCCTTCAGATTGGAGGGAAGAGAGACAATTGGGGTTGGAATTCTCTCAAGAAGACAACCCCCAGATTATTCCTGGAAGTCCATCAAGGGCAAATTTACATCAACAGTTCCAGAATTTAAAGGAGACAGGTTTGGTTTCTCAGTCTGTTTGGATGGGTGGAAGTTTGAGACCACCCATATTCACTTACCCAAATATCGTGAGTAATGAGGAGGGGTGGATTCAGTGCCAATGGCAGCCAGCACCAACACAGCCCTGGTCTGAAGGGGGGTTGCCCAGACAGCAGACAGCAGGCATATCCCCTCCACCCAACCAGGGAACCAGGCCATACCCATCTTCCTCCAGGCAAACACAATTGCAGCCCCAACAGGAAGCGACGCCACAGGGACCCCTATTCCAGAGACGCACCACCCAGCCTGGATTCAGGGGGCCTACCCAGCCTACGTACGCCACTCTGCCTGTTCCTTTCATTCCAGTACAACCTGCAGGAGCTCTGGCAGGTGCCACCTCTGCAACCATGACCCAGGCTAGACCGAATACACTTTGAGGCCATATTCGATGGCTGAACATTTCAATTACTTTCCTCACTTGAATCCGATCCCATATAGAACAATTTGGAGATCAATCTGCCACACAGAGCAATTTGGTTACAGCCATAACAAATGGGATGAAAGAAGACTGGGTGGCCCAACTACACAATGAACAAGCCCCCAAATTACACGATGTAAACAGATTTATTCAATTATTAAGACTCAGATTTGAAAATCCAGACAGGGTAACAGAGAATGAAGAGAAATTAATGGAAATGAGGCAAGGCAAGTAACCATTGTCAGAATTCATTTAGGACTTTAGAAGGGTTGCAAGCTACCTCATGGATTGGCCTGAAAGAATGACTTTACACTATTTTTAAAAAGCCATTGATCCAGAAGTAAAGAAGGCTCTGTGAAATTAGGGGAATCCCAGAGACCTTACAGTCATGGTATACCGCCTCCCTCAGCTTAGATTGCAGCTTCAATCCACACAGGAAACCCCTTCCAGAAGCCCCAACTAAGAGAATTGTGGCAAGGAGACCGCTGACTAGACCAGCTGAACCTGCTTGTACCCGACCCACCAGGGTGCTGAAATGTTACCGATGTGGCCAAGCCAGTCATAGGGCAGCAGACTGTCTAGACCTTGCTCCTGTGCCACAAGCTCCACAGTCGAAGCCTAACATAGCTGTTAGAGGTTGGAAGAATCAAGGAAGACCTCCAGGCAGGGACAGGTTTGCTAAACACAGCTGGGAAAGCCCCCTCTGCGCAGATGGGAGCAACGGACCACCAGACTGACACCATGTCCCTGAAAACCTGACCTGCAAAGATGACCCAATGGTGAGTGATCCCATCATACCTTTTACAGTCAAGGTCAAGTTAGTGGTACCAAACACTGGGGAGGCCGGGAGTTAGAAGCTGTCATTGATCCTGGGTGTTCTAGATGCATTATCGGACTCCCCATCGCTTGAACAATTGGTATAAAGACTAAAAAGCCCAATCAGATTTGAGCAAGTGGATGGAACCTTAATGGGGAGGCAGCCACTCAGATGACTGAATTAATCAAGGTGGAATTAGGGCCCCATTGCGAACTCATACGCTTCATAGTGGCCCCCAGGATGTCAGAATCAATCATACTGGGACTTGCTTGCCTAGACAAATGGGACCCAATGATCAAACGGAGGATGGATTCAGAAAATCTTCATTGGACTGGGTCCATTGCCCCTCTTCCACCACAAAACCACCGGTCAGCTTGAACCTGGAGCCTGAGCCAGCATCAATGGCATCCCACCTTTTCCCCAGATAACCCCATGTCCCTGTCCAATACAAAGACTTGGCTGAAGCATTCAGTGAAGAAGAGTGTAATGTCTTACCTCCCCATCGAGCCACTGATTACACCATAGAATTAGAGCCCGGGCAAAATTACCAAAACCAAAGATGTATTCCATGACACCTGCTGAAATGACTGAATTAAGGGAAATACATTGACAGCAATTTGGAACGAGGTTTTATTGAGCCTGCCAAATCAAGACTAGCTGCCCCCATGTTGTTCAAGAAGATGGCAGGTTGATATTGTGTGTTGACTTTAGAGGCGTGAATGCCATATGCGTCAAAAACATGTACCCTCTCCCCCTTATGAAGGACTTATTGAACCACCTGTCGAAGGGTAAGATATTCACCAAGCTAGATCTCAGAGAAGCTTATTACCGGGTCCACATCACAGAAGGAGAGGAATGGAAAACTGCTTTTAACTGCCCTCTGGGTAGCTTCCAATTAAAAGTCATACCTTTCAGACTTCAGGGGGCTCCTGCAGTGTTTATGCAGCTCATCAATGAGATGCTACACCCGCACCATTATCGGGGGTCCTCGTGTACCTGAGTGACATCCTTATCTTCAGCAAAACCGTGAAAGAACATGTTCACTTAGTCTGACAAGTTCTAGAAAAACTTCTAGCCGCCAAATTATATGTGAAATGTGAATTCCACAAAGAGTCATTGGACTACTTAGGCTACCAAATATCCAACCTGGGATTGAAATGGACCCCAGAAAGGTGAAAGCGGTGCTGGACTGGCAACCCCCAGAACCCGAAAACAACTTCAAAGTTTCTTGGGGTTTGCCAACTTCTATAGACAATTCATTCCGTCTTTTGCTGAAGTTGTCCTCCCATTGATGGAGCTGTTAAAAACGGGCCCATCACTCACCAAACCAAAGCCAAGTCAACCCTGTCTTGGACTATGGACTGTCAGAAAGCTTTCGAGGCTTTAAAGCTCCTTTTCGCAACAGAGCCCATCCTCCAGCACCCAGTCATGACCAAGCCTTTTATTGTCTCAATGGATGCAAGTGATGTAGCAGTGGAAGCCGCTTTGCTGCAAAGGACTCTCAAGGCCAATTGATACCTTGTGCTTATGTGTCTAAAAAGCTGACAGACAGAGAGCTAAGGTGGGTGGTCTGGGAGAAAGAAGCATTCGCCATATGATGGGCTTTGTTGACTTGCAGGCATTTTCTAGAAGGGGCACCAGAGGCCTTTGAGGTATGGACTGATCATAAGAACCTTGAGGCTCTAAAGACCCCCTAGGAGATTATCGCCCAAACAAGTCCACTGGCCCCAATATTTCCAAGCAATTCAACTTTAATATTAAATATATCCCCGGAGGGAAAAACATACTAGCGGACGCTCTGTCCAGAAAAACCTCAGTTTGATGCAGCCACTGAGAGGAAATAGTACAAGCCTTAATTTCAGAAGCTCAATTGGCAGGCCAAGTGACCACTTGAGCCCAAGCCAACTGCAACTCCAAACACCTGGAAGATAAGCTGACTACAGAATTGAAAATGGCCCTATTGATTCCGACCCTTGGTTCCTGGACCATCAAACTGAGTTGACAATGAATGATGGACTAGCTTGGAAAGGGACTAAGCTTTATGTACCCACAACCCTAAGACTACTGGTACTAAAGCATAGCCATGACTCCCAGCTGGGAGGCCACTTCAATTCCTAAAAACCCTACATTTATTGAGAAGACCGTTCTGGTGACCAAAAATGAAAGCTGACATCGAGGACTATGTTAAAAGTTGCTCAATTTGTGCCACAGTGAAACACAGAACTGGAAAAACCCCTGGCCTCCTGCAACAAGTTGCTGAACCAACCCAACCTTGGGAAGAGATCACAATGGACTTTATTGTTGAATTACCTAAGAGTGAAGGGAATATGACCATTTGGACTATAATTGACTTATTCTCTATACAGGCCCATTTTATAGCCTACAAAGGACTTCCATCTGTGAAAAAACTTGCAAAGCTGTTCGTGAAACATATCTATAGACTACATGGAGTACCTCATAGAATAATATCAGACAGAGGGATACAATTTACTGCAAAATTTTGGAGGGAATTTCTGAAATCCATTGGTTCCTCTCAAGGGTTATCCTCAGCTTTCCATCCTGCTTTTTAACGGAGCAGCGGAGAGGGCTAATGCCATGATTGAACAATACATTAGACGCTATGTAAATTATCAACAAGAAAATTGGGCTGAGTTATTACCTTTTGCAGAAGTTGCTTGCAATAATGCAGTACATAGCAGCATGGAATTGACTCCATTCCAAATCAACACTGGAATGGATTTTGTCCCGATGCCAGAGTTACCTAGACAGCCTCCCTCATCCATGTCCCTAGCAGAATGGATGAACTCATCAAAGAAAGGATGGGAAGATACAAAAAAATGCTTTGACTGAAGCTGCAAAAAATTATAAAAAACAGGTGGATAAACATAGATCCCTTCAACCTCCTTTTAAGGTAGGGGACAAAGTATATTTGTTGACCAAGTATCTTAGGTGAAACTGCCCAGTAAGAAGCTGGGTCCAAAATTCTTGGGTCCGTTCCCAATTTCAAAGATAATCAATCTTGTCACTGTCCAATTAAGTCTTCCTCGACTATTGGGGAAAATTCATCCAGTATTGCATTGTAGTTTACTAAAACCAACTACTACACTGATGATAAGACCACTACCACTCGCTCTCCCTAAACCATTGGGGGAAACACATGTACATGGGGAAACACATTATGAGATTCAAAAAAAATTCTCGATTACACCATGGCTGATTCCAATATCTGATCTTATGGAAGGGATACCCCCTCTGAGATGCGAGTTGGGTAAAGAGTTTGGATGTTGATGCTGATCAATTGGTTAACCAATTCCATGAGGATTTTCCCCACAAACCGAAGGGTCCTTGTGGGGGGGGGAAAGGGGGTTAAAGACAATGTATTAACCCCTGTATGTTTTGTTTTTTTCTTTTAGGAGGAGGAATTTTCAAGGGGGGATGCCTGTCAGCTTTGAAATTCAGCTGCCACATTTTTTAGAGAGTTAGAGGAGTTGAAAAGTTCAAGGTTATTCTGCATGTCGTATTAGGAATTTCCAGTTGCAGTTAATTGGTTCTCGTGATTTATGAAGTGTAGAATTGGGAGGAGAGAAGGGAGGAGAGAAGGTAGATTCTGTTTAACATGCAAAAAACTTTCACTTGGGAAATTGCTTTTGTCATTCCAGATCTGTTTCTAATAAATCAATTGAACAGATAACATCTTGGAGTGATTGATATCATGGATAGGTTCTGGATGCCTTACAGCAGACTCTTCTTCACCAATATGGACTAGCTGCTGGTCACTCAGTGTTAGTCCAATTATACAAAGAGCTCGCTCGTTGTTCCATTTAAAGTCAGCTAACTTTTTGGCATCATCCTCATTATTTGGATCCCAAGCATTTACACCCGGTGGATCTTGAACTGAAGCCCATAACCCTGCCCCACGCAGAAGTAGACTGCACTTCATAGACCAGGAAACATAGTTTGTTCCATCCAACTGAGTTATCAGTGATAGACTTGTTGATGGGTCTTGTGCCATCTTTACCAGGACAATAACCCATAATTAAACAGTAAACAGCTGTCTGTATACAGTACTGTGTATTCACACTAACTCTCAGTTATCTGAGCCTGGTATGGCCTAGGCCAGGGGTGGGCAAACTTTTTGGCTCGGGGGGTCGCATTCACTTTTAAAATTTGACAGACGGGCGGGTCAGCACAAGATTTTTGGGAATCGCCCCCCCTTCCCCTTCTTCTCTTCCTTCCCCTCCCCTCGGAGGCCCCTGAGTCAGGAGTTGCTACTGCCGGCACGGCCCACGCGGCTCCAGTCCCACGTTGCCTCGGGAAGGAAAGGCAAAAAGGAAGAGCCGCGGCGGTGCTTTGCAACAGCAGCAGCGGCACCGGAGGTTCAGGCTCAGCGGCTCCTGGTTTTGCCTTTCCCTTCCCAAGGCAACGCTGGGACTGGAGCCGCGCGAGCTGCCGGCGCGTAGCAACTCCTGACAGCCCCAGCCGGACACCTGAGCAGAGCCCAGGCAGAACTGCCTGTTGCTGCTGTGGCGCTGCTGCGGGTGTCTGGCTGCCCAAGTAAAGAACCGCACCAGCTCAGGGCAACTGTGAGGAGCAAGAGGGGAGAGGCAGAGAAGGAGGAGAGCACCTGGCCAGTTGGAGGAGGCTTCTTGTGCCGCAAAGAGGCGGTTAATGATCTCCGGCTCACTCTGCTTCTCCAACATACGGCACCGCCCTGTTCTGTGCGCCGGCTGCTCGGACTTGCTGGGCCTGACACAGAACAGGGTGGCGCCAGATGTTGGAGAAGCAGAGCGGAGCCGGAGATCATTAGCCGCCGCTCTTGCAGCACAAGAAGAACAGGGTGGTGCCGGACCATTGGAGAAGCGGAGCAAAGCCGGAGATTAGTAGCTGCCTCTTTCGGCACAGAAAGCTTCCCCCAACCAGCCAGCTGGTCTCCTCCTTCTCTGCCTGTTTGTTCTGTATGGCCGAGGAGGAGGAGACCAGCTGAGAAGCACGCTGCCAGGCGGGGGCCACGCGGTGCAGGGCAATACGCCACCGCCCAGCCCTGGCTTGGGAAAGCAGTGGGCGTTCCCTGGGCAGTGGCCTTGGCCCCGCTAGCAGGGAAGCAGCTGCCCAGCTCCGTGTTGTGTGTGCAATTTTTTGGCGTGCGGCGCGGGGTCTTTTTTGGCCGGCCCCAATTTTTTTTTCAGAGGGGAATATTTTTTTCCAGAGGCAGGCCATATTAAAATGACCAACGGGCCGGATGTGTCCCACGGGCCGTAGTTTGCCCACCCCTGGCCTAGGCCCATAACCAGTGTTGAGGTATTCCCCATTAGGAGAATGATTGCATTCAGGGAAACGTAGTGAGAGGGGTGAGGAATAACACAAAATCAGCATACAGATACACTGAATAGTAAAATGTAGGTTTTACTTCCTGTAAACAGGTAAACAAAGTCCAACAAACAGTCCAAATCATACACGGTTAAAGCAGGTAGTATTCAATACAATCAGTCCAGGGATAATCCAAAAACGAAGTCCAGTATCATAAACAAAGTTCAGTAAACTGAGTTTGCTAACAGTTTGCAAGACTCACAGCGATCCAAGAAGAATGACGATCAGGCAAAAGGCAACAGGGAAATGCAAGAAGAGAGCAAACCAGGTTTCTGGCTCCAACTTATGGCCATTGGAGGAACCTCAGCCAATCACAATTACAGCATTCTCTTAAATATACAGTATTAAATTACTATCCTAGTTTATATATTTCCAACACAACTGTTAGGTGACTATCATTTCTAACAAATACCATCAAGATAAACCAGCACCCCCTTGTACAAATGTTCATGCAATACCTGATTTATCATTTGCATGAATACTTCAGGGCCCCCCTGTAGGCCAAACAGAAGAACATTGAACTGGAAACACCCCATTGGGCAGTTAAAAGCAGTTTTCCATTCATTTCCTTCCTTAATTTAAACTCGGTAGTAAGCTTCTCTCAGATCGAGTTTTGTAAAATTTGTCCCTTTGGCTAAGTGGGCCAACGTGTCCTTCATCAAGGGGAGGGGGTACATGTTCTCTACCGAAATTGCAATTAAGTCCCTATAATCAACACACAAACGAAGAGAGCATCTTTACTTTCATGGAATAATACTGGGGCCACTACTCGAGTCCTAGCAGGTTGTATAAAACCACGTTCCAAATTTTTATCAATAGCTCCTACGGTCTCATCGAGTACAGTTTCGGTTTTGGGAGTTTCACTCCTGGCAAAATTTCAATACTTCAATCTGTTGAGAGATGGGGGGAAGCTCGACTGAGGCCTTCTCACTGAATACCTCCTTTAAATTCCAATATTCTTCAGGAATTTTCTCCTCCCCCCTCAGATTCTCAGTGCCAGTGGAAGCCAGTTCTGTGGGATTCTGGGGTTTCTGTTGAGATTGCCCATCCCCTTCTGGGGGTTGGTCAGTATGTATGCACAGTGATCCCCTCCTCCAGTCAACTTGGGGGTTCCATTTCTGGAGCCAGGGCAAACCCAATAGTCGGGGGCACTCCATCCTAGGGGCAACAATAAAATGCAAAGTCTCTCTATGCTTCCCCATTGTCATTTCCACTGGTTCTGTTATGAAATGCGCAGGGCCGACCCTACTACCGATCCATCCAGTTGGCAAAATCCTATGGACATTTTTAAAGTCTTTAGCCTTAACCCCATTTTCTCTATGACTTCTGAGCTAATTATGCACCTTGTGCACCCAGAATCTAACAAGGACAACATTTCCCCTTGGGCTTCCAACGTGGGTACTCTTAATCTCACTGGGATGATCATAAGGCCCTTGTTTGGACTTACCAGCAAGTCGTCGTCTGATTCAGAATCATTCTATTCAGAAGAGGTTGGAGCTCCCAGCTGTTCTCCTTTTGGAGGGGCGATCTCTACAACCTCTTCCACTTTAAGAGCCATTTTACGAGGCTTGACTGGAGTTTTTTTTCAGGTTTTCTTCCTCCTTCTGGTGCCCCCTTTTTCTCCAGCTTGGTATGACACTCTGCAGCCCGGTGACCTTCCTTCCCACATCAGAAGCATGCAGTAGTCTTGGGCTTTGCCGCCGGCCCTCCCTTTTGAGGTTTTGAGGCTTCTCGAGGGCTGTAGGGGATGGCTTGCACCAACCAAGGCCACCCCTGCATCTGTTTTGGGTCAGATCAATTTCCACTTCTTCTGCCAGCACGTACCACAGCTGCAACTCACTGGGGTCTCTTCTGGCAATGCAGCTCTGATAAACATCTTCATTCAGCCCATCTTTAAAAGCTTCCATCAGGACTCCCTGGGACCAGCCTCGAATATGACATGCGAGCTCTCTAAATTTCTGGGTGTAATCAGCCACTGATCTCCGTACCTGATTTATGGTTTTCATCCTGATTCTAGCCTTATGTTCAGCTAGTGGGTCTTCAAATCTGACACGCAACACTGTCATGAACAGGTCATAATTCATAAGCTGGGGGGCATTATCATTAGGCAAGGTCACCATACATTTTGCAGCTGTCCCTTCCAGAGCCCTGGTAACATATCTGACTTTGGCTGCTTCTGAGAAAAAATCCTCACCAAAAATCATCTTCCCTCTCATACCTTTGATCAGTCTGAGTTCCTCCGATAGCTTCATTTAGAAGATGCAGGGCTTGAGCTAATACAAAATTCTTTCTCTCCTCCTCTTGCCTTGGCTCTTCTCTTCTCAGATTCAGAATATTGTCAGCTGGAGCTCCATTCAAAATCCAAGAAAGAAATACTTAGACTCCATTAAATAGAGAAAATATATCTTTTACTGGAAATCAAGTGGTAGCATCAAAGGAATTCTGAATCTGAGAAAATGAGTGCATAAATCACATATACAACGTTCCCAACCACAGTAGTTCAAACTGTCCATCCAATAAAAAGTTGTATATAATATGGGTCAAATTGCAAATCTCCTTATTAGGAAGAATAGCCACTATAAAAATGAACATTCTGCCCAAATTTATTTACTTATTCCAAACAATACCAATAAAATACATAAAAATTACTTCGTGGAACTTAACAAGATAATTACCAAATTTATTTGGCAAGGGAAAATACTGAGGATAAACCTAAAGGCAATGCAAGATATGAAGAGCAGGGGAGGTATGGCACTACCAAATTGGGAATTATACTATAGTGCAGCCTCCTTACTCTGGTTGGAAGAGTGGGTAAATCTGCAAAATAAAAAGATCTTATTTTTAGAAGGCCATGATTTACAGAGGGGATGGCACACATTTTTATGGGACACTGGAAAAATTAAGCAGAAGTATTTCCACAGACATATAATTAGACATTCCTTATTGGCTAATTGGAACAAAAAAAAAACATTATTTAAAAATCCCAATCTGGATCTCAACGATGGAGGCGATGATACATCCAAATAATCTAGATCTCAATAAAATGATAAAATACAAAGACCTTCTTGATGCACAAGGAACTTTAAAATCATGGCAAGATCTCCAAGAACAAGGGCTACAAGTAGACCGGTGGGCTTATTTGCAAATTCAAAATAGATATAGCCAGGACAAGAAAATTTTTGGAATTTATACTAAGGCACAACAGTTAGATAAAATCCTATTAGGTCCAGATAAAAAAAATATAACTAAATTTTATAATTACTTATTAGAGATGGAATTAGAAGAGGAAGTAGTCAAAGGCAACATGATAACTTGGAGTGAAGCAGAGTGGAAAATTACCAGAAAAGAGTTTTCATAATTAGCAGAAGCTTCATAGCTTATATCGCAAGTATTAGAAGTTGCTTAATATGATCCTGTAACCTATGATACTGTAAAAACCACAAATGTACTGAACTTAATATGTTCCTGTAAACAAGAGTTGGTATGGAAAATAATGGATGGTGTAAGATAATCACGAATGACTAAGAAGACTTACTTCTCCTTTCTATAGCACATATGATATGGTATAGCTTGATAAGAGAAATGCCCTGGGCTAGGCTGAAGCTGTGAGATGTATAAAAATGACACCTCAGGAAGAGCCGGGGGGGGGGGTCAGAATTTGCCATGCTAATGCTCTGAACCATTTGCGCAAATAAACCTGTATTCTCCTACCCTTCATGGTCTTGTGTCCTGATTTGGAAACAGGATCTGCTGCAACATTTATGATGACTCCGCGGGGACACAAGGGGCCCTGAGGCCCACTGGAGGGTCCACCCAGGGTGCCAGTGCTTCGGTGAGTTGAGGGGAACATCCCAGGCACCATCGGTCCTTTGAATCCAAGGGACTTCCCAATACTGCTGGGTTCCGGCAACAGCGGTTGACACCTTCAAGAACCACTGGTGAAGGGTAAGGAGACCAGGACATTTTCCAGATAGCCAGTGGAGAAGGAACATGCCTGCAGGCAAGTATTGGACTTGGGAAGCAATCCCTCCCTGTAAGCAGGGACGGAGGAGAGGACTGATCACCCCTCTCTTAAGCAAAAGTGGGAGGACTTGTCAGGAATGGTTGAGGTGAGCGGCTACTGCGGTTCCCATTGGTGACTGTGAGTGTCCAGCACCGTGGGCCAGTAGGAAGTGAGTGGCGTCTCCATCGGAGACCGTGTGCACCCCGCTCCCTGGGTCGGATGTGAGTGTGTGGAAATCCCTGGTGTTACCAGGAGAGGAAGGACCCCATACCTTCTTCTCCAACCCCTCTTCCCAATTGTCTTGTCTGGTGACCTGGGTGGCTAATGGGAGCTGAAGAAAGTGTGCCCCTAACTCCATTGGGGTGTATGCTAAAACATTTTAAGGAGGAAAATGAAGCTCAGGACTATAGTCTTAAGTGGAGTAGACATAAACTGCAGGTGTTTTGTGAGGGAGAATTGCCAACATTTGGGGTGGGGTGGCCAGCCATAGGGACTTTAGACACCTCTATAGCAGTACAGGTTTATCAGTTAGTATTCCATCCTACGTTAGGACACCCAGACCAAGCTCCTTATATAGATGTTTGGCTTGACCTATTAAACCAACCTCCACCGTGGCTTAGAAAATTCAAAATACAATGGTGTAAGCTCTTAATGTCACGAACCCTACCATTAACAAACCTAAGAAGTCCATCCCAGTGCCTAGCTGCCCAGAAGAACTACCACACCCACCTCTATATGTACCCCCTCTTGGCTTAAGAAGGATGTCAGATGAGGGAGAATCCTCTGGGGCATCAGGATTAATAGCCCAACTAGACCGGATATCCCCCCTCATGAGAAGCCCTGGGGATCCACCAGATACAATAGACTGATCATCCCAAGCCGACCTTTTGCCCCTGGGGACCTCTGCCCAAGTAGACACTAAACAGGAGGCTGAACCGGTGGCAGCAAGGACAAGAGCCAAAACAGAACAAACATCCTTGACTGCACCGCTTAGACAGGTTGACCAGCTTGTAACAAATCATGAGGACCCCACAGCATTGGTCACTTTACCATTGTTCCAACATGTACCGTTCATTACGTCAGATCTACTTAACTGGAAACTACACTATGGTCCCTTTAGCGAAAAACCCACTGAATAGCAGATTTAGTAAAAACTATAGTAGACATGCACAATCCCACTTGGATGGATCTCCAACAACTTATGGGGACTCTGTTTACTCCAGAGGAATGGGAAAAGATTAAGAATGCAGTAACTGAGATACTAAAACCTGATGTCAGGGCAGATGGAAATCTAGCAGCACATGTTGAGGCTCACTTCCCATCCCAAGATCCTAAATGGAATCCTTACCAGGATATGGACCATCTACGAGATTACCAGTCAGTGGTTGTGCGAGCCATCCGATTGGCAGGGAAGCCTTCAGTGAATATGTCAAAACCTTCCCTGGTGTTGCAGGAGCCCTCAGAAAGCCCTGAAGCATTTTATGCTCGCCTTATTGATGCTTACCGAATGTACACCCCCAGAGATCCCACTGATCCAGCGAATGCCCAAATGTTGACAATGGCATTTATCTCACAGAGTGCCACAGATATACGCCGTAAATTGCAAAGGCTAGAGGGAGCACTGGGTAAGCCCATGAGCGAGCTGATGGAGGTGGCACAGAAAGTTTTCGTAAACAGGGAGAAGGAGGAAGAGAAGAAGAAGGATCAAAAGATGCAAAGAAAAGCTGAATTGATGGCAGCTGCTATGATGTGGGCCCCAAAAGATAGAGGAAGCAGCCGAGCAAGGGGCAACAGAATTGGGTTAGGACGTAACCACTGTGCTATTTGTAAAAAGGAGGGATACTGGAAGGGTGAGTGTCCAGAAAGGAACAAAGAAGAGAGGCTAAATGGAAGAAGAGGGAATTTCCGAGGAGGCCTCCAAGGACCCCTGAGAGGAAGCCGGAGAGGGCAAGGCTACAGGAAAGGATTTGAAAGAACCCCTCTCGTAGGCTTGGCGGAAGTAGAAGGATGGGTGTTAGGGATATACACCCTAGCAGAACATGCAACGGTAGTCAGGCAGGCAGGCAGATATGTGAGATAAACGTTGTTGTAGTTTACACTCAGTAAAACAGATACAATGTGCTAGTTAAATAGTTTATTCCAGTAAGATTGTTAGCATAGTCAAACAGTCCATATATCATACACTTAGTTCAGTCCGTCCGGGGATTATCCATTAGCAAAGTCCAGTGTCGAAAAAGAGGTCAGTAAACTTACAAATAATCAGTCCAGTAATATATCTCTTTTTGCAGTAGAGATATGAAGAAAATCAAACCTCTTTTCTTCGTTCAGCAATAGCAGGGAAAACACATAATTATCACCATCAATCCATCATTGTCAGCAATCCAGTAAAAGCCAGCAAACAGTGAGCTCTCTTGCTCCCTCTTATGGTGATTTTACAACCGCACCCAAAATACATGGTCTGCATTTAAAGTGACACACACAATCATAGTCTATATATATTATTTTACCCAAACTAAGTTAGGTAACCATGTTATCCCTAACAATGGGACTGAAACCGACCGGGTTCAGATTGCCTCCCAGAACCTATGGTCCGGCTAAATGTAGGAGGCAAACCTATTACCTTCTTAGTAGATACTGGAGCCACAAGGTCAGTCTTAACCCAGCCTCTAACACAGGCCTCCCCCCACACTATTAATATTCAGGGGGCAACAGAAAGCATTTTACAGCGTCCCTTTTTGGAGCCCCTCATTTGCACAACTAAAGGACAGACCATAACACATCAATTTGTGTATATGCCAAATTGTCCTATCCCACTCCTGGGGAGGGATTTGTTGTGCAAACTTCGAGCTCAGATCTCCTTTGAAGAGGATGGGACAATGACACTGGGATATGGGAAGGTAAATGTAACCATACCCAGAGAAGAAGAATGGAGGCTCATGGTGCCCAGGGACAAGGGACGGAGAGATAAGGATGAATGGAAGCAATTCAATGTTCCACAGTTGTGGGCTGAGGATAACCCCCCAGGCTTTGCCAGTCACCACCCTCCCATCATAGTGGAAGAGCTACCAATGAAAGCACTTATCAGAATCCAACAACGGGCATAATCCTGGCATATCGTTCAAGCAATTCAGGAAGTTATCGATCTATACTTGAGACACCATATTCTGGTGCCCACCGAATCCAAATGGAATACCCCAATACTGCCCATCCCAAAAGGGGACGGTAGGTTTAGGCCAGTTCAAGACCTCAGGGTTGTAAATTTGGCCACTGTAACTATCCATCCGGTGGTCCCAAATCCATATGTCATTTTAGGCTTGATCCCCCAGACTGCCAGGTGGTTCTCAGTCATAGACTTAAAAGATGCTTTCTTTACAATACCTATACACAAAAGCAGTCAACACTTATTTGCATTTGAGTGGGAAAGCCCTTTAACTATCCGGAAACAACAGTATACATGGATCAGATTGCCCCAAGGGTTTAAAAACTCACCTACCCTCTTTGGGGCTGCCTTAGCCAAAGACCTGGAAGCCTTGACTACACCCCCTCCTGATGTGGTGTTGCAGTATGTGGATGATCTGTTGATCACTGATCACACAAAAGATAATGGAAAAGGTAATGGATAATGGAAAAAGACACATGAGTTGTTACTCCTATTGCAAGACCTGGGATATAAGGCCTCTAAGAAAAAAGCATAGTTGGTTTTAGAAAAGGTCCAATATTTGGGCTATGATATAGAACAAGGAAAACGTACCTTAGGTCACGAACGGAAAGATGTCAGCTCCGGACACCTAACAACAGGAGGGACTTGAGAGGGTTTTGGGGAGCTGCAGGTTTTTGTCATATCTGGATCCCTAATTTCAGCCTAATTGCCAAGCCCTTGTATGAAGCAACCAAAGGACAGGATAAGGAGCCATTACAGTGGGGAAAACAAGAAGCCGCTAGTTTCCGATTGCCCAAGCAAGCACTGTTGCAAGCCCCCAGTTTAGGCCTCCCAGACTTGGATAAACCATTTCAATTATTTGTAGATACTAAACAGAATGTCGCAGTGGGTGTCCTCACCCAGAAAATGGGAACATGGCATCGCCCTGTAGCTTATCTCTCTAAACAACTGGATAACATTGCAAAAGGATGGCCTGCTTGCCTTAAGGCTGTGGCTGGAACGGCTATCTTAACTCAGGAAGCGAATAAATTGACTTTTGGACAAGAGCTTGACATTTATACTCCCCATGCCCTTAAAGAAGTTCTGGAAACGAAGGGTCATTTGTGGCTAACCAACCCCCGAATGCTGAAGTATCAAGGCTTAATCACTCATAACCCTATGATTAATATTGCACAATCCACCACATTAAATCCTGCTACATTGTTGCCTGAACCAAACTTAGAAGCCATTCACAATTGTATCCAAACAATAGAGGAAACATATGCCAGCCACCCTGACATGACTGATGTACCCCTTCCTTCTCCGGATTACACCCTATATATGGACAATACCAGCTTCATACAGGAAGGAACTAGATGGGCAGGGTATGCAGTAGTTACTTTGAATGATGTTTGGGAAGCAGAACCCCTCCCTTCAGGCACGAGTGCGCAGTTAGCTGAATTGCATGCATTAACTAGAGCTTTGGAACTGGCAAAAGGCAAATGTGTCAATATATATACAGACTCTAAATATGCTTTCCTCACGGTTCAAGTCCATGGTGCCTTATATAAGGAAAGAGGACTTATCACTGCAGGAGGCAAGGATATTAAGTATGGCCCCCAAATACTCCTTCTCCTAGAAAGTGTATGGGCCCCACAGAAGGTTGCAGTCATACACTGCTGAGGACATCAAAAAGTGGCCTCTGATATACAAAAAGGCAATGATAAAGCACATAGAATGGCATGAGAGGCAGCTCAAAGGGCTCCAACAATACAAGCCCAATGTCTTACTGTATGGACACCACACAACCACCAACAACCACATTAATCCCAGGAAGACATGAATCAAATTGAAGCACTTGAGGCTCAACTGAAAGGAGGCTGGTGGATCCTACCAGACAACCGGGTTTTTGTGCCAGGGCATATGGCTTGGGACATAGTACAGCAAGTACACAAGCAGCTGCACCTAGGAAAAACTGCTTTAACAAAGGCTTTGCAAAGGGAAGTTTATATTAACAAAATACACAGCATTGCAGCAAATGTCTGTGCTAGGTGTGAAATTTGTGCAGCAAATAACCCTAGACAAGGGCCCCAACCACCACTAGGCCATCAACCAAGGGGAAGTTACCCATTTGATTCTCTGATGATTGACTTCACAGACATGCCCGCTCTGGCCACTACAATGCACTACTTGTCATTGTATGCACCTACACGGGATGGCCTGAGTGTATCCCTACCCATACAAAGGAGGCTACTGAAGTTGCCAGGGCACTGCTCCACATCATAATCCCTAGATATGGCCTACCATCTAGAATTTCATCAGATAATGGTCCTGAGTTTATCCACAAGGCCACTCAGCAACCTGCTAAAATATTGGGTATCACTTGGAAGCTTCATTGTAGCTTCCATGCCCCCTCTGGAGGCAGGGTTGAAAGAACTAATAGAACTATTAAGGAAAAATTGTCCAAAATATGTCAGGAAACTCATATTAAATGGCCAGATGCTTTGAGCTTGGCTCTGGTTGCCATCAGGTGTGCTCCTCAGAAAGGTGTCTCACTTTCACCATTTGAGTTATTATATGGTCGGGTCCCCAATCTACTTCGTCTAAATATTCAAAATACTGTACAGATTTCTGATACAGTTAGAATGCAACAATTACAAACTCTTAATACAACAGTCCAAAGATTACAACAATATGTGTTAACCTGTAAACCCCATGTTTTAGTAACCTCCCCACATAATATACATCCAGGACAAGAGGTCTGGGTTAAAGATTGGAAAAGGGAAGTATTGAGCCCAAAATGGAAAGGGCCATATATTGTTGTTATGTGGATTCACTGGTCCCAATTTAAGTTGGCTGCACCTACTTAACTGTAAAGTAGAATCCCACCCAACTCATCCACTAAAGTTAACTCTCCGAAGGACTACACGGGATATCTCCCCTTCTGGTGATACTCTGGAAGCTGTCCCTCTATGAACGGGAGATGAAGAGAAACAGACCCCTGCAGGTGTTACCCCGGAAGCTAATACCCAACGCATGGGTCTCCCCTGGAAACTTAGATCGTAAGTCAAGCATACCTAAGGATTGGAATTCTTTAGAAAGGGGGGAATTGGTGGTGGTGGGAGACATACCCCATTGTAATATGGAGGCTAACCAAAGGATGCGGGAGACCGCATGCATCCACAGAGGCCTTATGCGGCCTATCTGGATTGTAACCATCCTGTTAGTAATAAGTGTTGCCCTTAACTCCATGTACTTATATGAGATGCTAGTGGCTAGGAATGGTAATACAAACAAGGAAATACCCCTTGATAAGGATGCAGTTGATGAGTGGTATTCACCAGACCCAACTGACCAGGAGGAACCCCAAGACATGGAGGAAGGTCAGGATAAGGGAAGGGAAATCAGGCCATGTGACATGTGTTTTATGGTACTACCCACAGGAAGACATTTTACTTATAGTGTAACCAGGTAAACAATGTAAAATGTAAAAGAGGTGGTAATATATTCGCAATAAGATGTATTTGTAAATATATCACCAATATTGATAACAAACAAGAAACCATAGACTGTCGGTAGTAGAATTGTTAGTTTTTAATCATTTTCTTTTTTTCTTTTTTTTCTGTGTGTTGTGTATGTGTTTGTTTGATATTTTAGTTCTATAATCAATAAAGCTTGTTTCAAAAAAAGTTGTATATAACATCATGTGGACATCTCCAGGTGGTGATGATGCCTCTGTCCATTGACATATTTTGATAAAAAGCAGCACTTGTGCATAGCATAAGAAAGAAACATAAGCAAGAAACTTCCCCCCAACTTATACAGTTCTTTTCTGTGTTTTACAGAAAACACAGCTTGCTTCCCATAACTCTGTCCCCCACCTTCCCCTGTTATTTATGACAGCTACAAGATGAAAAGAAAAGGAAGGAAATCCTGAAGGCTGACACTGGCTCTCTAAATACATGGCAATTTCTGAGCCACATTGCACCACCAGTTCTATGAAGGCAGGAAACCTTACTGAAGGAGTACAACAAAATTACATCTCCCTCAATAGCTGTCTAACAACTTTGACATCAACACATAGTGGAAAGCCAAATGGGCTGGTGAACGCCCAGATATAGGCAGTTACGTAGATAACCCTGTTGATTTTAGAAATCAACAGCTGTTGTTCTTTCATCCAGGTTCTTCCTGTTGATTTGTGACAATGAATGGAAATAGTTCCTCATTCCAGCACATGCTTTCATCTCAGCAAATTTAAAATCTCCATGTCATAATGCCTTTTTATTAAATATCTATAAAAATCCAAAAGAAACTGGGTGAAGGTGTAAATCATGATGCTATGCATTCAATACTATCAAGATCATGTGAAGTATTAGTATAACTTTAGAAAGCCTTGTAAAACCACACTTGAAATACTGCATCCAGTTTTGGTCACCACAATATAAAAAAGATGTGGAGACTGAAAAGAGTATAGAGAAGAGCAACAAGGATGATTAGGAGGCTCGAGGCTAAAACATATTGTAAGGTCCCAGAAGTTTCCCCGAGCCACTGAGATGCCAAAGAGAGTGAGACTCAAGACAAGGCTTGCAAAAATAACAGTTTTTTAATTCTTTGGCCAAAGCAAAAAATCCAGGTGACAAAACTATATCCAAAACATACAGACAAAATGCAGGTAAAAATAGGCACACTCTGCAGGAGTGACTCAGAGTATTATATACATTTTATGCCGATAAAACAAAGTGTATCCAATCAGAGACAAAGATTCCTCACCAACATAATCTTTAAAGCATTCTTCATAATCTTTAAAGCTGGCTCTGTCTATACTTTATTATCTTACAGAGTATCCCTTGCCCTTGTGTCAGGGGTGGGATTCAACCAGTGTTACTACCGGTTTGATGCCTATGTTTTGTGTGCATGTGTAAAAAACCTTAAGCTGTGCTGCCTGGACAGCTGAAAAGCATTGTGCGCAGGTGTGCAGCATTTGAAAAGCCACTTTCCCCCTGCTTTTTCAACCTCATCTGTGCCATGCAAAGCAGCTGAGGTTGAAAAAGAAGGAAATAAAGGACAGGTGGGTGAGTGGGCCAAACAACAGCAAACACAGAATGGGTTTTGGTGTCTGCTGCTTTTCAGAGCTACCGGTTCTATAGAGCCAGGCAGAACCGGTAGCATCCCACCCCGGCTTTGTGTGTTCATTTTCCTTGGCAGCCCCCCTTATCTATGGAGCAGGGTAAGGGGGGCTGTCCTTGGAATTGTCTCAAAGGATGTATCTAGCTCTGAAGCCAATTACAGTAGCGAGAAACTAGATAGAAAAAGATAAAATTCTTTTACAGAATGAATTCCTAACTAATGATTGCTAACCATAGCAAAATAATACCAGCAACTTCTTTAACAGAAAGAAAGAGCAAAGGTTAGATTGATTCATGTCAATATGTCCTTTCCATATGAAGAATGGTTGAAAAATGGTTATAGGAATTTGGCCTGCCTAGTGAAAAGAAATATTAAGGGAAACATGATAGCAGTGTTCCAATAACTAAGAGGCTGCCACAAAAAGGAGGGCATCAACCTATTCTCCAAAGCACTGAAGGCAGGACAAGAAGCAATGGGTGGAAACTAATCAAAGGGAGAAGCAATCTGGAACTAAGGAGAAATTTCCTAATGGTGAGAACAATCAACCAATGGCTTGTCTTCATTGCTGCTGGCCTTTAAGAAGAGACAAAACAGCCATTTATCTGAAATGGTATAGGGTCTCCTGCTAGAGCAGGGATTTGGATTAGAAGACCTTCCAACTCTATGTTATTTTATCTGATTCTTGGCCACTCTATGAACCAGCCCTCTCCTCATTTTCTGACCTTGTATAACTTCTCTTAGTTGTTTTACGCTCTGACTGTTTTGGCTGTGACAGTCTCAGGTCACTGTATCTTTGAATGGCTTTGTTTCCTTCTATTGTGAATCAATACAAGTATAACTGTCTTTTCAGAAAATTCAATTGCATTGCTTGTCTGAAATAAACAAGATGGAATTTTGTGATTTTGCCTTCCAGTGACATGTCTGATTTTACATGCTTCAGCACTTAATTGTCAACTTCATTGTCAAAGATATATGCAGGAGCCTTGTCCAATATCATGTCAACACATTGTTCAACTGAATTGATTTTTTTCCCCTATCTAGTTTTTCATGACCCAACATTTGCAACCACTGGAAACACAATATTGCTGGCTAATCTACATTTAGTTGCCGATATGATGGTCTTTCTTTTCCATTCTTAGGCTTATCAATGCTGTTTGACCCAATGTGATTCAATACTTTATTTCTAGACTGCATTCACTGCTTTGGTCAATCTGCAATCCTAGGAAAGTGAATTCTTGCACAAATTCTATCTCTTCACTGTTAATTATTTTGACATTTCCATTTTCCACAGTGGTCATGAATCTGGGGCTTTTTGATGTTCAGGATTTCTAACTTTGAGAAGACATATAAAATAATAATACCTTAAATGTTTGGAACTACAATGAGGTTACATTCAGGTTGTAAATCAGAATTGTCAAATTCCTGTGCTATTGGCCAGATGCGTCATAGGCTGGCCACACCAATGCATGGATTAGCAAAGTGGGAAAAGTCCCAATACATTACAGGATGCCACTGTGAAGACCTGAATTTGACAGTTCAAATCAGTGTATCTCAAACTCAGCAATTTTAAGATGGGTGGACTTCAACTCCCCCCCAGATTAGTGATGGAAGACTGTGTTTGTAAACTGAGGACTACCTTTCAGAAACAAGCAATGAGATCCAGATGTGTAAGGATCAACCTCACTGCTTTATTGTATTCTGTCTACTGTACAGGAATCTTCCTAGACTGGAGCCTTAGCCTGGCAACAGCTAAATGAGGTTATGGAGCTTAAGGAGGGGCAGTCACGTCTGGATCTCATGCGACTGTACAAAGACTTGAGACTAATTCCATCCTTGAGCCCCCTTCCACCCCCTGGCCTCAATAGGTATTTCCCAATGCTACTTTATGCAGACAATTATGAATCTGGATGGAACAAAGCAATTCTGCAAAACCTACAGGTCTCTAAGAAGACCTTTATGACAAGAGTTATGACTGATCATTCATTGCCATTAATCCATGTGCTCCACTGAATTTATCCATAACAGCCAGGAAAGTTTTGTTTCCTTTCTTTAAACCAATGAAGTATGTCCATTATCAGAAATAACTTTAAACTCTAAAGAATGCTAAAGGTAGCACACTTTAATCTTCTCCCTACACTGGTCCTTGGTGTAAGATCATAAATAAATCAACTTACAAATTCCCATGGGCTGAAACTGTGCCTTAATCAATTGAATACACAGCCTGTAGCATTTTTTAAATAAAGACATCACATGTGGGTTCATAACTTCCTATTTAAAAAGGTACTAAGTCAATTCTGGTTTATTATATGTGTATTATTCAGGTTCTATGAGTATAGCTATCAGGGGCCAGATTTTGCTATATTTGTGAAATCAGACTCATTTATACATCATCCACAACCATGCCATAAATTATTCTGTTCAATTGACTCTTTTATTTTTTTAACAAACTTTATTCAGTTTTTCACATTAAAAACAAAAATCTCTTTTTAGTGGACAACATATTTCCGGGTCATCACCTTTACACACAAATATGACAGCAATTATACATTGATATATGCATACTTAATTCTGTTATTACCTTTTCTATTCCAAATTTTCAGTAAGGAGAGAAACAAACACATTAATTCTAGCCTCTTTCATTAATCTCAATCAAGACATCTTTTTGTTTCATTTCAATTATTTCAAATATAATCCTTTAATATTTATTTTTAAAAATAAAGATAAACAATATATGTTTGCCTAATAATAATAATAATAATAAAGTTTAATTCTAAATTCTTTCATTAATCTCAATCTAAACATCTTTTTATTTCATTTCAATTATTTCAAATATAATCCTTTAATATTTATTTTAAAAATAAAAATAAACAATATATATTTGCCTAATAATAGTAATAATGAAGTTACCAAAGTCTCTCCTTGCTTTTAATAGTCTATATTTAATTTATTAATTTAGCTGGTTCTTTAGTCTGTCATATTCCCTTTCCATTACACTTTTTTTTTATGAATTCTAAATTAATACAAATTTTAACACACACACACACAAAAAAAGAAAAAACAACAACTATAGGTTTCCCCCCTTTTACTATTTTGAGTGTGACACCTTAATGATTAGAATATACCTTTATTCCTTCATCTTAATTTCCAATAAACCATTAATCATTACATCTTTTCAATTGGATTCCACAGCATATTTCCCCCCCCCCTTTAATGAGTTATCAGTATCTATATTACCCTATTTTCTAAATATTTTAATTGCAGAAATATTCTTATTACCCCTTGTCACCCTGCAGAATCCCCTTTTTAATTCATCAACCATTATCTCTGAAAAAAACAATTTCTTTTCAGCATTTTACTAGTTCTGCGTTTCTTTCTTTCACATGCCTGTTTCTTAGTGCTTCTTCTCCCCCTCTTTTCCCCATATCATTTCTCATTCCAGTTTATATCCCTCTCTTTCTTAATATCTTCCTTTTCTCTTTTCTGCTGGGTCTTTCTGCCTTTCCTGACTTCACAGGTATTCCTTCTTTTAATTGTAAAGAAACAGTTTCCTTTCAACATTTTACTATTTCTGTATTTCTTTCTTTCATATGCCTGTTTCTTGTTCCTTCTCCTCCCCCTCTTTTCCCCATATCTTTTCTCATTCCAATTTATATCCCTCTCTTTCTTAATATCTTCCTTTCCCCTTTTCTGCTGAGAGAAAAAGAAAAAGAAAGAAAATATTTTTGACAGCTAAATGGGGCTAAGAACCGGGAAAGGAAGAAGCTGGAATTAAAGATTTAATAAAATTGGACTAAAATATTTTGGGAATAAACAAGTATAAAACTAAAGCTGGACTTAAGATTGTCAAAGAATAATAATAACAAAGTTTACAAATTGGAGACTGGACTGTGCTGGAATATTGAGGTTCGAAAAACCTTAAATAAAAAAATAGGGGGAAAAGGTGAAGACTTTGTATAATGGAGAGTGTCACCTTTTGATAAAAATTTGGCTCAAATAAAAGGGAAAGTACTCTGTTTTTGAATGAACTGGTGTGGATATAACATTACAGAAATATTGAAACAAAGTAAGAATTTTAGAAAGTGAAAGCAGAACCAGAATAAAGGAAAAAGCAAGGAAAGACTGTTTGTGGGACTGATTGACGTTTTTGGTATAAACCCTGGACTGGAATAACTGAGAACTTTAAAAAACTGAAAGAAGAAAGAAGGAAAGTAAAAGTGGTTTCTTTTTGTGGATTTTAACAATCATAAAATATAAGAATGATGATATCTCTTCGGGAATTAAAAATGGAACTTAAAAATATGAGAGAATTACTACAGGAAAGAGGCGAATCACTTTGCTCTGTGCTAGAAAAAATGGAAATGGTGACTGAAGAACAAGAAGAAAGATTTTCAGAGGAGGAGGAATTGACTCAAGGAGAAGACATTTTAAATAGACAATTAACACAAAGAACGTTACAAAGAAGTGGGGAAAGAAGGAAGGTTAAAAAGTTGAAATTTAAGAAGGCAATTAAAAGAGGGAATACCTGTGAACTTAGGAAAGGCAGGAAGACTGTTCAATTGACTCTTAACCAAGTATGTTGCCTGGTGATTATAATAAAATAAGGAAGAAAGATCTTGACAGCAAAAGTTTGAATACAAAGGGACATATATTTCAGCAAAAACAAATTATAACTTTATCAGGACTGCACTTATTTTGTTTTGTTTTATTATTTTATTTCATTGTTTTATATTTTGTTTTATTTAAAATAATAATGTTACTATTTTATCATTTTTAAATTTGATCCTTCTTATTTGTTTTCCATTATTCAGTTCAGGCCCCAACAAAATTATGTAGCATTTAGGGGAAAAAACTACAACAACCCTCTAATGCAAAAATCCATAAGATGGAGAAGACCTCCATAGCCACCATGATTATTTTTTTTCTTGGTACTTAGCAATGTATGTCAGAATAAAGGAGACTAACTGCAGAAGGCCAACATGCTGAAGGAGATGAACCTGGTTCATCAAAGCTACAATGAAGCTGCCAAATGAAAAGACTTTCAAATACCCCAGGAGTCTATAAAACATAAAAATCGACCCTTTATTGCATTGAAGAATGAATTATTTAGTTGCTGTGTACATGTCTAACTTAGGGAATGGAGGTAATGTTGTCAACCATGCCATAAACACGCTTGCTTGAAAGGAAGATCAGGAACAGTACACATTAATGTGTCTCATTTCCAGTGGTAGGATTCAAATGTCTTTACTACCGGTTCTGTGGGCATGGCTTGGTGGGCGTGCAGGGGAAGGATAATGTAAAATCTCCAGTCAGAGGTGGGATTTGCCGGTTCTCCGAACTACTCAAAATTTCCACAACCGGTTCTCCAGAACTGGTCAGAACCTGCTGAATCCCGCCTCTGCTCATTTCCCATCCGTTTCCTCATGTTGGGACCTGACTTTCTGAATACAAGAAATTAAAAAAGAAGTTTTAGTTCTGTTTATTTGCTTTGGAAAGAAAGTGAGCACCTGAGACAGATGGGCCAAGTACTTTAATTAGAAATATTCCACTGGGTAATCATTAGTATTGTGATACTAACTTAGTGTTATTATTTCTCCCCCTATCTTTCAGATCTGAACTGAAGTCACCTCTGCTCCCTCATGGCCAACAAGCAAAATAAGATTTCAGAAAATTTTCCTGGTTGACCCCAACATCTACTCTTCTTTCTCCCTGACCGTTTTCTCTTTTGTCACACATTCCTCCTATTTTGCAAGCCTATCACCTGCCTTTTCCTGAATTATTATTAATGCAATAAACATTGTGGAGATCTGAAGGACCAATAAAAATGACTTATAATGAACGTGAAAAGATATACTTGGTGACAGGAGATAATTACACGATAAAATGTATTTTCCTTATGAAATTGAGAGCTTGATGCATGACCAAAACTTGTTATAAGCTTTTCTGTGGGTGTCATTTAATGCTACTGAGTTAGGAACAGAGTCTCCATTTTAACTATTAAGAATGACATCTCTTTATTGTGTAGTTGTAGAGATCAAATCTGTACAACATGCTTGACATTTATGATCTACTGTTGTCATAATTCTCTTGAGGTTCATGATGCTGACTTTAGTTAGATTGCAGCCCATGAGCAGAATAATAGAGTTGGGAGGGACCTTGAAAGTCTTCTAGTCCAACATGCTACTCAGGCAGATTGATCACAGGAGAATCTCCACTTATGAAGAATCCTCTCTGTCTGATATCATAAGCCAAATCAGAAGTCTTTCTTCACCATATTAGCTAGTTAAAATGAAGTGCCCCACAACAAATCCTTTCCCTGTTCCTCACGAGCGGTATCAGTCAGGTGATCTGTTCATAGGAGGAATGCTGTCTCAGATAATGTATATTTTAAATGAGGTTTACTACATGGAACACCCCTTGCAGGAGCTAAGTCTTGATCTTCCAGTGTAAGGAGTTTTATTTTCAAGTCAGCGTTTGTAATATCAAAATGCCACTGTTTACTCACAGTATTGGAGGAATTACAATGATTAGATGGTAGTCATAGAAAAGATGCTCATAATTAACTCTGTAGAAGTCATGGCTAATAAATAGTGAAAGGACTGAAGGATTTCTCCATATTATTCAGAAATCATTTTTCTGATTCTTATTGAGAATTATGATTACATGGAGCCCCTTTTATAGTATAAAGTAAATGGCTTGGACCGAGGGGTCTGTTTTCATCCTTTCCAGAATTTTGATTGTGTAATATTAGTTTGCATGTATACGTATGGTTTATATGTCATAACAAACTGGCTTATTATTCTGCTTCAAAAATTTTGAAAGAAGCATATTACAATAAATACAATATAGATTACACCATTACATGAATGTAAAATAAGGTGAGTTTTCCGAGGTAGAAAGAATTGTAAGGCATAAAATTGGGCAGCATTTTTTTTATTCTATTTTAGAATGGAAATGTAAAGTTGGACTGAAAGAGAGTTTAATAAAACAAGCATTAGTTTTGTGTAGTACAAAGATGAACATTCCTAAAACTGCAATATATTTCTGTGTTGACATGTAGAATGATCACCAAATTCTACCAGCATCTGATGGCCTTGGTGTTCGCTGTAAATGAGATCAATAAGGATAACCACCTTTTGCCCAATACCACCCTTGGATTTCATATTTATGACAGCTATTATGATGCAAGAATGGTCTATCGCAATATCTTGGATCTGCTCTCCAAAGCTGACCAGTTTGTTCCCAACTTCCAATGTGGGATGGAGAAAAATCTCATGGCTGTCATTGGGGGGATTGGTTATGATGTTTCCATGGGCATGGCAGACATCTTAAGCCTCTACAAAATTCCACAGGTAACAGATTTCAATAAAGGATAATATTTGTAGCTCAGGGTTGAAATGAAGACTCCACTAAGGTTGCCTCAAAACATTTCAAAGTCAGTAGGGCATTTTCCCATGCCTCCTGTTTCCTCTTTCTCTTAGCATCCCCAAAATTGTTGTGGCAGAATTATGAGGACATATCCAAATGAAAAAAGTAATTAATTACCACACTCACTTCTAAACAGCCCAGTAGTTATTTCATCTCCTTCAATAACATTTTAAAGACTCTAAAGTGTTTAACATTTCAAGTTGCCCAACTGCTTCATCTGTTGCCTTCTCGGCTATGATCAACTACAAAATTGTTGTGTGAACATATGGAAGCACAAAATCGTTTTCTGGTTGGGCTTCCATATGGGTCATTTCCACTGTCAGTTTCATTCTTTTGTGCTTTTCCCAGTCTCTCTCATGTCTTCTCTTCAGCTTTATTTACAATGTATTTTCTTTGATTGCACCAGAGGAGTCAAAAATGTGTTTTTCCTCTACTCTGTTTAGTGTACCTGAAGTTACATCTGCATCAGTAATATAGTCTCTTATGCAGCCTGACAGTAATATGAGGTTATTTCTCTGGGTCTCTGGGATTATCTTACCAGAGCTTAGACTTTGTGTTAATACTAGTCAGATTTGATCAATGGGCAGGCAAGTGCCTGATATTGGGGAAAATATGTAGAGTGCCAAAAACAAGAAGCTCACCTGAGCTCACATTTATTCTATGAAAAGAAGGTTATTGGAGGCTTTGAAGAAGAAATTGTCAAATATGTGATAGCCCTTTGTCTGAAACCTCTTTCCTTTCCAACTCTGTTATTCTGTTGTCTGTATATTTCCTCCCACACGTTCAGGAACAGGAATGGAAAGGAGAAAAAATATATATTCTGTATCTCAGTGATACAGTAAAAAGAAAACAATAAACTGTTCAGATCAATCAGCACCATAGAAATCAGCACTGTAAACTCAACATATTTGGAAAGAGAATATATTAGAGTCATGGAAAGAGATCTAACTAATATAATAAAATGTGTATTATGAAAAACTAAATCATACTTTGTATATGAAGGAAGCTGATAGAGATCATTCTGCTAATTTCCTAAGGTCAGTGAAGTATATAAATATTCATTTCACATACCAGTTTGTCTCTCAGGATATTGATAATCAATGAGTACAGTATTTAGTCATTAAGTGATAAGGGGAGAAAGTGTGTATAAAATTAAACATTAAAAATTCAACATGTTAGGTACAGGGAATCAAACATATCTCAAAACTAGAGATAAGAAAGTTAGTTCTCTGATTATGGGAAATAACTAGAGGTCACTTTTTACCTTTACTAAATTCGGATTTCTGTCCATTGACTTTCTCTTTTTTTTGTCATTGACTTGTCTATTTTTATTTCTTTGCTTTTTTGTAGATTACCTACGGCTCTTTTGTCCCAGAAAAGAAGTATAAAACTCCTTCCTTTTACCGTATTGTCCCTAATGAAGCCCATCAAGGTTTGGGGATGATCCACATGTTGCAACATTTTGGATGGTCTTGGGTTGGCCTCTTCATTGTAGATGATAACAGTGGAACACTTTTCCTGCAAAGCCTGCAGTTCTTGTTTTCCAAGAATGGGATCTGTTCAGCTTTCATTGAAAGAACTCCAAAACAAGCTATTACTTACAAGTATGAAGACACATTGGAGACAGCTGAAAAATATAACCAACATATGATGCAAGGAAAAGCCAATGTTTTTATTGTCTATGGAGAAACAAGTTCATTTATTTGGTTGACCTTAATGATAGAAACAGACAGCAATCTACCTGAAGAATTTATTCCTGGTGGGAAAGTGTGGGTCACGACTGCTCAGATCGATTTTGCATTAATGAGCTTCCAGCAAGGCTGGCGTTTGCAGAAGTTTGGAGGAGCCATTTCTCTGACATTTCAGTCCAATGAAGTTCAGGGATTCCATACATTTCTTCAGAGGTTTCAGTCATATAGGACACAAGGAGATCTTTTTCTCAAGGAATTTTGGGAACAAGCATTTGGGTGTCTTTTCCCAAATTCCACTGGAACATTAAAGGTCAAGAAGACATGTACTGGAGAGGAAAAGCTGGAGAGTCTTCCAGGTTCTTTTTTTGAGATGGCCATGGCTGCTCATAGCTACAGTATTTATAATGCCATCTATGCTGTGGCACATGCTCTACATAAAATCTATTCATCTCAGTCAAAAAGGAAAACAAACATGGATCTCCAAGATCCAAACATGGATCTTCAGAAACTGAAGCCCTGGCAGGTATTTTTTCTTCTATCGGGTTAATTAAGTGGTACTAAGATATCAGAATAACAGAATAACAGAGTTGAAAGAGCCCTTGGAGATCTTGTAATCCAACTCCTGCTCAAGCAGGAAACCCTATACCATTTTAGACCAATGGTTGTCAAGTCCCTTCTTAAAAGCCTCTAGTGTTGGAGCACCCACAATTTCTGAATGCGAGCTGTTCCACTGGTTGATTGTTCTTACTGTCAGGCAATTTCTCCTTAGTTCTAGCTTGGTTCTGTTCTTGATTAGCTTTCATCCATTGCTTGTTTTGCCTTCAAGTGGTGTGGAGAATAGGTTGACCCATTTTTCTTTGTGGCAGCCTCTCAAATAGTAGCACACTGCTATCATGTCACTTCTAGTTATCCATATCAAGGATGAGGTGATCTCCATAGGAGCTGAAAATAATTTATTCCTATAGAAACCTGCAGTAAGATATAAATAGTGAATTTAGATTTACAATCTTAATTTTGATATTAATAATTTATTGGTTGTATATTGTATCCTTTGTTCAGAGGCTTTTCTTTGTGTCAGATGCACCTTCAAATTATGGAGACATAACATTCAACACTGAGCTAGTACAATAGGTATACAATAGGTCATAGGAATATAGCATGTGTAAAAAATACGTAAAATAAATAGGATTAAAACTAAATGACATTCTCCCTGTATCAGGCCACAATGAGAGTATTTTCTTTTTTTAAAAAAAAAAAATTATTGCTTTTTAAAACAAACATAAACAAACAAAACATAAAAACATCAAGTCATCTTCCATATATGTACATACAGTGTGCCGGTTGGTTTACAAATTGTTTTGTGCTTCCATTTCATAGTCTTCAATAATAATTACATTGTATATAATAACCTCGTATTTTCAATCAAATATTAAATACATTAATATCATTATTAATCAATCATTTGACTATACTTTTATTCATTCATGTTTTACAAAATGATCATATTTTGCTTAATTTGTTTTATGACAATTCATATTATCATCCCAGATCTATCCTAGAATCATTTTGTAGATATAATAAGAAAATCTTTATATATTTATTATTTTCTAAAAGTTTACATATTTCATTACTATATTTTATTGTCTAATCATTGATAGAATAGATCCCAAATTTTATAAAATTGTTTATCATTTTTGTCTCTAATTTCAAATGTCAGTCTACTCATTTCAGCACATTCCAACATTTACAATCAGGTATTTCAAGTCTTTACTATATATTTCAGGTAAAATTCCCAATAAAAATATCTCTGGTTTCAAATCTATATGTTTTTTTGTCATTTTTTCCAACCACGTGTGGATTTTAGTCCAATATTTCTTAGCATCCGCACAAGTCCACCACATATGGTAATATGAGCCAGGTGTCTGATGACATTTCCAACATTTTTCGGATTTATTCTTGAACATTCTTGCTATTCTTGTCAGGGGAAAATGCCACCTGAAAAACATCTTATACAAATTTTCTTTATATGCTGTTGACATTGTCATTTTATAATTTTGAGACCACAATTTTTGCCATTTCTCTAGATCAATCCCATATCCAAAATTCTTCCCCCAAGCAATCATAGTTTCTTTTAACTTGTTCTTCTTCTAGTTTAATTTCTAATAAATATCCATACAATTTTTTAATCACCTTTTCATCAGTACCTGTCAAAATCTTATCTAAGTCATTTTGTTTATCATAGAAACCTTCTGTTTTAGAGTCTTTATCATACCTTGAATGTATTTGTGCATATGAAAACCAATTCATCTTTATACCTTGTTCCTCTAGTTTTTGTATAGATTTAAGTTCACCCTTTTCATTCAGTATTTCACCATATCTAACTGTTTGTTCCTTTTTGTATATTATAGGATAAGAAAATGCTTCAATAGTCGATAGCCAGACTGGAATTTTCAAATAACATTGTCTTTTAATCTTCTCCCAGTTTAACCACAGAGACTCCCATATATAATGTCTTCTAAAGTACCCCTGTGTTTTAGTTCCTTTATACCATAAAAAAGCATGCCACCCCAACAACAGATCATGTCCTTCTAATGTCAACAATCTAGTATTTCTTAATGTTATCCATTCCTTAACCCACATCAAATTTGTAGCTTGGTAATACAACTCCCAATTAGGCAAACCAAATCCTCCTCTTATTCTAGCATCTTGCAAAAGTTTTAACTTTATTCTCGCTTTCTTACCTTGCCATATATATTTCAACACAATTTTATTTAAATCTTCAAAGTAGTCTTTTCCAAGCCTAATTGGAATTGTTTGAAACAAATATAAAATTCTGGGTAATATATTCATCTTGATTGTTGATATTCTCCCTATTAATGACAGTTGTAAATTTTCCCATTTCGCCAAATCTAGCGCTATCTGCTGTTTAAGTTTGATATAATTATTCTCTTTTAGTGTACTGCATCTTGCTGTCAAGTATATCCCCAAGTACTTGATCTTATTCGTGACCTGAATTTTCAATAGGTCTGCCAGTTCTTTTGTCTTGATAGCATATTCTTTGTCAAGATCTTTGTCTTATCTTTATTTATTTTCAAACCAGCCACCTTTCCATATGTCTCTATCTTTTCTATCAATTTTGATGCTGTTTCTAATGGGTCTTCTAAGATAAAAACCAGGTCATCTGCAAATGCTTGCAACTTAAATTCTTCCTTTTTAATTTTCATCCCTTTTATATTCTTTATATCTCTAATATTTCTATTTAGCACTTCCAAAGTTAACACAAACAACAGAGGTGATAGTGGGCACCCTTGTCTTGTTCCTTTTCTTATGTCGATAGAATCTGTCAGTTCTCCCTCTATCATTACCTTTGCCGTCTGCTTATGATATGTAGCTTCTATTGCTTGAATAAATTTTCTAGCAAAGCCCATCTGTTCCAGCAGTAATAACATGAATTGTCAATTCACATTATCAAATGCCTTCTGTGCATCTAGAAATATCAGAGCCATTTGTTTTTCAGGATGTGCCTCGTAGTATTCCAAAGTGTCCAAGATTACTCTCATATTGTCTTTAATTTGTCTCTTTGGCAGAAATCCATTTTGATCAGGATGGATAAAATTATTTAAATATTTTTAAGTCTTTCTGCCAATATTGAAGCAAAGATTTTATAATCTGCCTTTAGTAGGGAAATAGGTCTATAGTTCTTGATTTGTAATGGATTTGTGTCCTCTTTTGGAACAAGTGTGATATAAGCTTCTGACCATGATTTAGGTATCCTCTTCTTTAACATAACTTCATTCATAACTTTTAGCAATGGAAAGTTCAATGATTCTTGTAATGTTTTGTAAAATTCTGCCGGAAGTCCATCTGGGCCTGGTGCCTTTCCATTAATTTGCTTCTTAAGTGCTTCAGTTAACTCCATCATCGTTATATTGTTTTCTAACATTGTTTCAATCTCTTTAGGTGTCTGGGGTAAATTAGCATTCTGTAAATACTGTTTAACTCTTTCCTCATCAATATTCTCTTGTGTGTATAGTTTCCCATAATAGTCTCAAATGATTTCCTTCTTCTCTTTACTACCATAGCAAACTTGGCCTTGGTCATCTATTAATTGCAATATTTTCCTTGATTCTTTCTCCTTTCTCAATTTATATGCTAACCATCTGCCTGGTTTATTTGCATCTTCAAAGTAGTTCTGTTTAGCACCTCTAATTTTCTGTGCTAGTTCTTCTTTTTCTCTTAGACCCATTTTATGTTTGGTTATATCCATTTTTAACTTAATGTCCTTTTTCTGTGTCTTTTTCTGTAGCTCTTTTTCAAGTCCTTTATACTCATCTTCTAATGCCTTAGAGGCTAATCTTTTCATGGTATTTCTTTTCCTTGTATGGTCTATTATCAAGCCTCTGGCATATGCCTTCACTGTATCCCATACATTCTGGATTGATGTATCTTCTTTTTTCTTTTCTCTAAAGAAAAAGGCCACTTCTTTCTCCATCCACTGTGTGAAGTCTTTTTCATTTAAAATAGTATTATTTAACGTCCATCTAGATCTTCTTCTTTGTCCTTTCCATTTATTGTCATTGGATTGTGATCTGCCCAAGTACTTGTTTCAATATTTATTTCTTGAATATTAGTTAACAATTCTGTTGACATCCATGATGTCATGATGATCTGATGGCGCAACTGGGAGGATGGAAATGAAGAACATGGATCATTACCTATGCCGTCTGAAACAAGAGTTGAGAAAGAATATTTGCCCTGCAGGCACCACAGAAGCCTAACCATTTAGTGTCATCAGCAGACAAGAATTTGATACATCATCCTTCCCAATACTGTATTGTAGCTGCAGGAGGAATTCAGCCAAGAACTTATACCTTGTTAGGGCACCGAGTTCATCTGATCATAGAAAAGGTGGAGAACGCCACAACTGTGGCTTCAGCTCGAGCGCAACTTCCGAGGAATGAAAGCTTTCCAGGTGGATTTGGCTCTGCTCTGCTTCTTCCTCCTCAGCCAAGAGAATGATCATCCTTGCAGTACGGTGAGATTCATCCCATCCTTGCAGGGCGGTGATCACTGGGAGCTGTGAGTCTGTCTTCAGTAGTTTGCAGCCATGGTGTGAAGTAGACTGCTTTCCCCCTGCCGCCCCTCTTCCCTCTTTTCCTCTTTTCTCTTCACCAAATTGCTAATCCGGACTCCATCTTTAAAAGGACAGTAACTTTGGACTTCCAATAAGTAGGGAAGTACTGTTATAACTGAACTCCTGTGAAGATTGGAAGCAATTTTATTCCCTGTGATAGAAGCAGAAGTATATTGAAGCCAGGAGTGATAGAAGCAGAAGTATATTGAAGCCAGGAGTGAATGCTCAATACAAATCTGAGTCTACACAGTAAAAATATAAACTGTTCGAATTGCCAGTGCAAGACATGCCTCTTTCTCTTAAAAGCAACAAACTTTGAAAGTGTATTTAGTTAACCAGGAGGGGCCCAGAAATCTCATTCATCAAGGGAAAACAAAAACAAAAAGTTTCTGTTGCCTCCTGTAATCTGTTCAATTTGTCTCTGCTGAATCAAAGTCTGCTTGCAAAAAGGAGAGAAGAATAGTTGGTTTCCTCTGTTCTTAGAAGTGAAGCCCTTTCCTTCACTCGGATAAAAACCCTTTGAACATTGTGTTACAATTTCCTGTTTACAGAGAAATAGCGATCTGCTATTCAAAGAAGCAATAAATTCTCTCATTCAGTCAACTACAGCTGTTAGTAAAACAATTAACCCTTTCCTTGCAGACTCTTAATACTACCTCATTACTTTAATCAAACACTGATTAATTCATTACCTCAAAACTTACAACTTTTCTACCTCATCACCTATATCACGATTAGATAATCAATTTCTATAAAATATTTTATTAATGGTTTAATTGATTTATTGTTTTAATTGATTAGTGTGATTAGAGTGTTTAGTAAATAGTGTGATTACTGACTAGTTTAAAAGATCAAGATTCATGTAATTTAATTGAATAGTAAAATCAATGATTTAGTGAATTTAAATGAACAGTGTGATTAATGATTAGTGTAATTAATTGATTAGTGATTAGAGTAATTAATTGATTAGGCTGATTGTTGCTCAGGAATATTATCTGACTAGAGAGATTACTGCAATTGATTGTTTGATGTAATATTGGCTATATAGATTACCCAAAATTGTTCCTTTAATTGATTCAATCAACAACGTACTATCTTAACAAACCTAACATGCCAAAAAGAAAATCCTACGCCAAACCACAACCTAAAGAGATGATAATCCCACCAATGAACCACAAGACTCCTGCACATGCCTTAAATGCTACAAAAATCTAAAGGATAATGAAAACTCCATCAAATGTTCTCTGTGTAAAAATACGCTCATCATGACTGCTTGTGATTACCTGAGCAAATGATTCAATACCTAGAATCATCCAATGAGTTTCCATATTTCTGCAAATCATGCAGACCCAAACTGGATCTGTCTGAAAGAGTTGATACCATCGAAACCATTGAAACATCCCTTAACACCATAGTAGCATCCCTGGACGCCGTAAAGAAAGAATATCCAACCTTGAAAAAAAGACACAACGCAAAAACTTGAACATCCAATAGCTACAAACCACATCTCTACCCAACAACCACAACCTAATCCAAAACCCAATCCACAAATAAACACAACCCAGACAAATATTGATATCCCAATCCTCATCAGAGAAGCCGTTGAGCGTGAGAACGGAAACGTCCAAACGCCATCTTATTTGGTCTAGAGGACATCAAGGTCAATGATGACATCACAACTGTCCGAAACATCATCAGTGATTATCAAGCATCAACCATCTCCGCTGATGAAATACTTGACATTTCCGCTCAAAAACAGAGACGGCTCTGTGGCTTACGCATGTGCAGGGTCATTTGCAAAAATGAATCAAGTAAACGTAAATTCATTTACACTATAAATTCACTCGCCAAAACCAACACCAACCATAAGAACCTCCGTTGTCGCCCTGACCTAACCATACAGCAACGTGCCCGCTCCCGTGTACTCCGCACTGAACTCAAAAACCGTCTAGACAATGGAGAGAAGGACCTGTACATTGACTACCATGCTGACTGTATCAAAGAAAGTCACCCAACCCGCAACTCGGCTTTAACCCTCAACCACAACCCTACCTCAACCGATCCACCATCACCCAAGACTAGGCATGCACGCCCCTAACTACCTCAATTCCAACTACTACAGGCCTCAAATGCAAACTACTCAATGCAAGAAGCCTCATGAATAAAATACCTGAATTTTTCCTCCTACTAAATATGGCTAAATTTGACATTATATTTGTCTGTGAAACATGGCTCAATGCATCTCTCCCTGACTCCATTACCACAGTAAGGGACTATCATGTTTACCGATCAGATCGTGAAATTCGTAGAGGAGGTGGTGTTGCTATCTTCTATAAAAAGTCCTTACATCTAAAAATATCCAAGTTACCCAGGAGCTTGCTCTTCCTGAGACCATCATCTGTGAACTATCCTTAAATATCACAATTCGATTCTTACTATGTTACAGAGCACCAGATTATGACATCGAACATGTAAACAAGCTAAATACATTACTAACATGGGCTGCATCCTGCCCATACCCTTTTATCTTTCTTGGTGATTTCAATCTACCTCATATTAACTGGACCCTAAATGAATGTACAACTGAAATCATACACACAACCTTCTACAATGCTATTACAAATCTGGGACTGGAACAACTAGTAACCAACAACACTAGACTAAACAACTGCCTCGATCTCATCTTCTGCAATAGTTTGAATTTAATTTACGGAATACAAACTAAAGAACCCTTTCCAGCAGTGACCACAATATGATTGACTTTTGTCTCAACATACGCCCACACAAAAATCACCACAATGATGTAATCCCCAATTGTAACTTCAAAAAGGCAACTATGATCTTATAGACAACGATCTCTCATCCCTGGATTGGCAATCTCTATTCACTGGATGCAATACTGTTGAAGACCATTACAACATATTTTTACTTGAAGTCAGAAGAGTCATCAAACTATATGTACCAACAACAACTCCCAAAACAAAACAAAAAGCAGATTACCCATATCAATAAGGAAACTTCAATCCAAAAAGAGATCACTCTGGAGGAAAAACAAATCTGGTCACGTTGCCAATTTCAAAAGCCGATACAAAAATTTATGCCACCAGATAAAGACCGAATGCACCAATTATCACATTAAACAAGAGGAAAACCTTCTAAGCACCAATTCCACCCGTGCTTTTTACAATTTTTGTAAACAACAAACTAAAAGACTCAAGGTCCATCCCACCCTTGATAGGACCTGATGGTAAAGACTGCAACGACGACACCATTAAAGCCAACCTCTTTAACACATTCTTCGGCTCAGTATTTGTAAACAGCAATGGATCATGCCCAGTATTCCTAGCCGTACCACAGATAACAACAATGATCTAATACATATCGATTTTACAGAAGACAATGTTGAAAAAGCACTACGCAATCTAAAACCATCTCTATCTATTGGACCGGATGGAATATGTGCCTACTTCTTAAAAAGCTATCGACTGCCATAGCCAAACCTCTAAGCATAATCTTTGAAAAATCTTTCAGGACCAGCTCCTTGCCTAACCTATGGTCACAAGCCACAGTCATCCCCATCTTCAAAAAGGAGACCCAAGCCTAGTTGAAAATTACAGACCAATCTCCTTATGCTGCGTCACCTGTAAAGTCATGGAATCAATTATTAACCAATCCATCATCCTCCACTTAGAGACAAACAACCTACTCTCCAATAAACAATTTGGTTTCAGAAAAAACTATCCTGTAATCTGCAACTCTTACACTGCAAAAACATATGGACGACACAACTCGACAAGGGCAAAGCAATAGACGCAATCTACATAGACTTCTGTAAAGCCTTTGATTCAGTGGTACACGACAAACTACTCCTAAAAATAAAATCCTATGGTATCTCTGGACAACTGAATAACTGGTTAGAAGCATTCCTGGCAAACAGACAACAAATGGTCAAAATTGGGAACGTCCTATCAAACTCTGTACCTGTCAATAGTGGTGTGCCCCAAGGCAGTGTTCTAGGACCAACTCTCTTCATACTCTACATAAATGACCTCTGCGATCATATTAAGAGCAATTGCGTTCTTTTCGCTGATGATGTAAAGCTGTTCAATACCACAGACAATACTGCTACCCTACAAAAAGATCTCGACTATGTATCAGAATGGTCAAACAAATGGCAACTTCAAATCTCAACAAATAAATGCTCTGTCTTACATATTGGCAAAAAAATCAGAAAATAAAATACAAGCTGAATAGTCAAGATCTTGATGATGACCCAAGCTCTGTAAAGGACCTTGGAATACTCAACTCTAATGATCTAAGTGCTAGAGCCCACTACAACTACATAGCCAAAAAGGCATTAAGAGTTGTTACCTAAACCTACGTAGCTTTTTCTCTGGTAATATCACACTACTAACCAGAGCATACAAAACATTTGCTAGACCAATACTCGAATACAGTTCATCAGTCTGGAACCCACATTACATATCTGATATTAGCACAATTGAGAAAGTCCAGAAATATTTCACAAGAAGAGTTCTCCACTCCTCCACTCGCTGTAGAATACCTTATGCCACCAGACTTGAAATTCTAGAACTAGAAAACCTTGAATTACGACGTCTTCGGTCTGATTTAAGCATGGTATATAAAATCATACATTGCAATGTCCTACCTGTCAATGAATACTTCAGCTTCAACCATAACAACACAAGAGCACACAATAGATACAAACTCAAAGTTAACCGCACCAAACTTGATTGCAGGAAATACGACTTCAGCAATAGAGTGGTCAATGTCTGGAATACTCTACCCGACTCTGTAGTTTCTTCCCCAAACCCCAAAAACTTTAACCTTAAACTGTCTACTATTGACCTCACCCCCTTCCTAAGAGGTCTGTAGGGGCGTGCATAGCGCACCAACGTGCCTACCGTCCCTGTCCTATTGTTTCTCTTATTCTTCTTTTATTTTTCTTATATGTACCCATTTCATGTATTCACAACTATGTATACACTTATACTTATTATCTTGTAAAAATTGGCAAATCAAATAAATAAATAAAATAAATAAATAAAATAAATGTCATATCTATTCTGGACCATGATAAGTGTCTATTTGAGCAGAAGGTGTATTGTTTAGTTTTAGCATTTCTTTCTCTCCATGTATCTTTTAAGTTTATTTCATCTACCATTAAAAAAAAAGATTTAGGGAGAGTCTTTCTATTTTGCTTTATTGTTTTCTGTGCTGTATAGCCCAGTTTATTGTCTACAATTCCATTAAAATCTCCCATCATAACTATATTAACATAGTCCAGTTCAATTATTTTCATATGTAATTTTTTATAGAATTCTTCTTGATTGTCATTCGGGGCATAGATTGCAATCAGGAATGTTTTCGTATTATTGTCCATTATATCCACCATTAATATTCTTCCGTCGTCATCAGTATAAATCAATTTTGCTGGGATGGTCTCTTTAATATATAAAACCACTCCTCTTTTCTTACATTGTGTCAAGGAAGTAAATATTTTCCCTAATTTTGGCTGTATCAACAATTGTTCATATTGTTTTTTAATATGTACTTCTTGTAGGCAGATTATATCAAATTTTAATTTCTCTAATTTATGAAAGGTTTTCCTTCTTTTAACGGCTGAGTTAAGTCCATTTGTATTAATTGTAATCAATGTTTTCTCTTCCATGGTTATATTTTGTAATTAGGTTTGACAGCTCTCGTGGATCTTGGTTCACGTTGTTCTTTGGCTTCCTCCTTTCCACCTACTGCACCTTCTTGTTTTTCAGTCGTCATTTGGGAGTCCTCTTGGAATTCAATTAGTGAAATTTCTTTTTCTGCCTCTTCCTCCCCTCTGAAAAATTCTGTGTAAAATGATTCAGCTTTCTCAATTGAGTCAATTCTATATCTCTGTTCTTGCCATGTGAACATTAAACCTTCTGGAATCAGCCATCTATAATTCACCTCTTTTTAAAGTAACAATTTGGTCAAGAATCGGTATTCTCTTCTCATCTCTCTCACTCTTCTGGGCACTTGTTTCACGACCACAATCTCCTTGTCTTTGTATTTCAATGTTTTCTCTCTTGCCACTTGCAATATTTGCATTTTAATGGCTTTCTTTGTAAATCTGATGTGAACTTCTCTTGGTAAGCTACTTCTCATTGCATATCTTGTGAAGACTCGATAGACCTCATCTATTCCATCCATCATCTTCTCTTCAGTTATTTCCAAAGCTTCAGCCAATATTTCTATCATTATCTCAGCTAGATTTTGTCCTTTTTCTTCCTCTATGTTTTGGAATCTAAGATAAAATTCTGATCTATTCATCTCCCATATCACTTTTATCTTGTTCAACCACAGTTAATCTGTTATCAATGTCTCCAACCTTCTTGTCTCTTTGTTTATCTTCTTCTTCAATTTTTTGGAGTCTCTCATCATACTTCATCATCATTTGTTGGATGTTCTCCACTTTTTCATCGGTTTTCCCTGTTCTTTGTTCAATGTTCTCAATTCTTTTTTCAATATTCTCTGACCATAAACACACCACACACAAAAAGAAAAAGTTGTAAAATCCTAAAAAAGGTGAAAAAATGAAGAAAAAGGCTAAAAAAAGAAAGGAAAAATTATTCAGGTTCTTCAATACCTTAATCCAATTAAGAGGTCTCAAATATAAAAGGATGCATAAAAATAAAAACAACAAAAAAAAAACAGTATGGAAGGTAGATGGAAAGACAAAAATACCAGGAAGGGAGAGAGAAGAAAAAGGCTACTCCCTTAAAAAGAAAAGGAAGGGAAACATTAATACTAAAGCTTTCCCTTTAAAATAAGAAGCAGGCATAGAAATTTAACTTCCAAAGACAAGAAAGAAAAACAAAGACAAGTTCCAAAGAGCCAAAAATCCAAATAGCTATTATAAAAAAAAGTAAACTGATGAGGAGGGGTAGCACAGCTTAGAAAGAATAAAAAGAGCACACTGCACTTTGTTTAATTATCCAAGGCTCTTGTTATAACTCTCTTCTCCAAAGACTTATCGCCTTTTCTTTTCCTAAGCTTCAAGACCAGACTCCAGCTGTTGATAGAAACCCAGAAGAGCACCTGCAATAATACTCTCCCATGCTATTCCCTCTATCTTATCAAACAGGCAATGTCCTTGAAAAAAAGTCTCAGTTCTTTCTCAGCTTTGTCTGGTCAAAAGAGAAATAGAATATTTCCAAGCCTCTAGTTGGCAGTGTTACAAAATTTCTTTAGCTTTCACTTTCCCCCTCCTTTTCCAAGCAAAATATAATAAGAATTAATTAAAAAAAGAAAAAGATATTTTAAAAAAATAACTAAAAGGGAGTCTCTGGCTTAGAATATTATAAAGTCAAAAAGGAGAAAAGAATAGATAAAAAGAAGAGAGAAAAAAAACCAGTCCAGTTTCAAAATATAAGATCATGTGTAAAAAATCCAGCAATGAGAAAAAAATAAAAATATTACTTTGACATTCCTGTTTAAAATCACCACTTAATCACTTCTGTCAAAACTTTTACAGATTCTTTCTTTTCCTTAGGGTGTCCTTTCAAGTCTTAAAATAAAGAAAAAGTTCTCACCAAACCGGCACACTCTCTCTTTCCGTTCTCTTTCATTTCGGAGCTGTCCCAACTTCAGCAGCTTTAATGGCTGCCTCTTTGCCGCTGGCAAAAAGAGCTTCTCCTGGATCTACCAGGGACTTTGCGATATCCCTGGGATTGACAGGATGTGCTCTTTACATTCACCGTCTCTTCGGGATGGTTTAGATCCACTTGGACCGTCCAGGAGCAAAGATATCGGCAGCGATCTCAGACCTCCGAGATCGCATGCCGTATCGTCATGACGCCAGCTCTGCCCTCCAAGAGTATTTTCTTTTGCCACATTCACAAAGAGTATCTTCTACGGGGAAGTCGCATTTAGATTGTCCTTTGAACTTTCTACCTCGGCACATGGTCCCATTTAAAAGCTAAAGGCAACATAATGTACCTTCTACCAATGTATTCTAATAGCAACAGCTGTATCACCCAATGTGCTTCCAAGGGTTCAAGTAAATCAGGTCTTCCCAGTTTTGTCCCAAAGTTTAATCATAAAGGATCCTGACTTGTCTTCAAAAGTAAAAGAGTCCAATAGCACTTTAGCAGGTTACCGTTTATGGACCTGCAGAATGTAATGTGGGAAGGTAATCTGGTCTCTGTGAAATAAAAGTTTAATCCACAATTAATTCATGTGAAGATTAATGCAGTTTATAATGTACAGAATATCAACTACATTAAAGAAGATATATATCTTATATACAGGGGTGGGCTTCAAAAAATTTAGCAAAGAGTTCGCTTCACGGTTGCTGGGTGGGCGTGACCATGGTGGGTGTGGCCTAGTCAGCCTCCTGCACCATGGTGGAGGGGCATTTTTGCACTCTTCAGGATTTGGAGGCTTTCCTTGAACCTTCAGGAAGTAGAAAATGGCCTCCCCAGGATTTGGAGGCTCTCTGGAAGCCAGAAATGGGCCCATTTTCAGCCTTTCTGAACATCCAGTAGGCCTGTTTTTTGCCCTCCTCTGGATGTGGCCTGCACTTACCTGCATCCAAAACTGGCCATGTGGGGACTGCTGGGAGGGGCAGGGTGGGGTGGGTGGAGCCAGCCAGGAGTGGCATTTGGGTTTTCTCCGAGCTGCACAAAATCTTAGCTAAGGGCTCTCCCAAACCCTTGGAAATCCCCAGCAGCCCACCCCTGCTTATATGTCTTTCAAAAAAACACCTCTCACATAGAAAACCAAAGGTGACTAAACTTTTCCTCCTGCTTATCACTAGCTTCATCAATTTCTTCAAGATCTTTCATTCAACAATTCTGCTGGAGATACTGTATTCCTGGATAAGCATGGAGAAATGCTGACTGGTCTTGAGATTACTAACTTGGTTGTCTTCCCAAACAACTCCTTCCACAGGCTTAAGATTGGATGGGTAAATCCTTACATTTTGGATGGGAGATATTTAACAGTATATGAGGATAAGATTGTTTGGCACCAAGCATTTAACCAGGTAAAGTATAGTAGATTCCAGATATTCCCTAAATTCTCATATATCTTTATGTTCTTTTTCAGAAACAGAAACCATTCTAGATGTATCTATCCATAACAGAATAATAGAGTTGAATGGGACAGTGGAGGTCTTCTAGTCAACTCCACTTCTCATGCAGGAGACCCTATGCCATTGCAGACAAGTCTCTCCTTAAAAGTTTCCAGTAATAGAACACCCATAAATTCTGAAGGCAAACCATTGCACTGGGTAATTGTTCTCACTATTAGGAAAATAAATTTCTCCTTAATTCCAGTTGCTTCTCTCCTTGATTAGTTTCCATTCATTGTTTCATGCCTTGCCTTCTAATGCTTTGGAAAATAGGTTGAGCCCCTCTTCTTTGTGATAGTCCCTCAAATATTGGAACACTGCCATCATATCAGCCTTGTTCTTCTTTTCACTAGACTAGACAAAATCAATTCCTATAACCGTTCATTATATGCTTTAGCCTTCAACCCGCCCATCACCTTTGTTGCTTTTTTTATGTACTCTATTTGATGAATTTCACCCTAAGAATCCAAATGAGACAATAATCAAATCTCAAATATTTTGATTTCTTACATTTGAATTATTATTTTTTTCCTCAGAAGTGGAAATAAGGCCACTAATCTATGTCTCCCAATATTTACTAATTCATGGATTGATTGATTTTCAAACACCTATATTTTGGCTTATCTTGAGGAATCAATCTGGTTTTATAGAGCAATATATCCTTCATTTTTTCTCCAAATGCAAACTGGGTTGAGCTGAGAGCTACTGGGCAGACCAGAATCACCTAGAGAGCCTATAGCTGACCTGTTTCTCATTTCTCCAAGAAATATAAACCAGAGCTGAAACTATGTACCAGACATGGTCTCATAATGTTGTCACTTTCCTGTTAGTGACTTATTAGGATTCTGTCAGGAATAGCCTTTTATTATAAGGCAGAACAAGAAGCAATGAGTGGAAACTAATCAACCAACCTAGAAATAAGGAGAAATTTCTTTAGAACAGTTTGCCTTCAGAAGTTGTAGATGCTCCATCTTGGAGGTTTTTGAGAAGAATTTGGGCAATAAATTGTCTGAAATGGTACAGGTTTTTCTGCTTGTCAGAGGGTTGGACTAGAAAATCTCCATGGTCCCTTCCAATTGTGTATTCTTACCTAACTTCTTTTCTACCCCTGAGGGCAGAAGAGTAAACAAGTCATAGTTTTTTTTAAAAGTTATATCTTATTTACACGGTTGATTTTAATTTTATTAGCCATCTAGAATCACATTTAGGAAGATAGAAATACACTGATGCAGCTGTAAATGGATTAAATTATAACAGAATACAAAGTTTGTAAAGTTATGATTCTATGGATTTATCTGATGCATTTGGCTCCATGGTTATCTAGTTATATATGATTTATATGGGTTTATCTTTCTTAATTCATTAGAAGAAACCATCATTGTTAAGAGAAAGAATATTAGAATAAAGTATTGAAATTATGTGCTAGAATATCAGGAATAGTTTGTATATCTATTTCCATCTATAGCTACCGTATATCTGGTCAGTTGATAATTACTACCTAAACGTTGTATCAGAGAGCTGCTGAATAACTAAAAAGGAAATGCTATTCTTCAACATTGGTCCAGTCCTGAAATCCCTTTTCTTTCTATGGATAGATAAAACCAATTTCTCTGTGCAACCCTTCCTGTCTTCCTGGTTTTCGGAAAGAAAAGAAAGAAGGAGAGAAATTTTGTTGTTACAATTGTATTCCATGCTTAGAAGGGAAGATTTCAAACCAGAAAGGTATGCAATTTTTAAATATAGGTAGCCTCCCCTTTCTACTCTTCCAAGAAAATGCCTACTTCTTTTCAAGTTTTCAACCAGGATGATCAGGGTACTAGAGATAAATCATATGATGAACGTTTGCAGGAACTGGGCATGGCTAGTCTAGTGAAGAGAATGACCAGGGGAGACATGATAACAGTCTTCCAATATTTGAGGGGCTTCCACAGAGAGGAAGGGGTCAAACTATTTTCAGGCTCCTGGATTGGAGCTGAAAGACGAAAGCGGAAGCAGTAGCTCCATCCTATGTTTGGGTAGACCAGGTTGCTCTGATTAGAAAACAACAACAGCACATTTTTAAAGTGAGTTTTGTCCCAGTTTACAACCTTTCTTGCCAGAGTGGTTAAGTGAATCACTGATGTTGTTAAGTTAGTAGCATGGCTGTTAAGTGAATCTGGCTTCCCCATTGACTTTGCTTGTGAGGAGGTCACAAAGGGGGATCACGTGACCCTGCAACTAAATATGAGTCAGTTGCCAAAGGGCCTGAATTTTGATCACGGGACCATGAGGATACTCCAAAGGTCATTGAGCACAGTAGCAGTAGAGTTGAAGACTTATGTACCACTTTACAATGCTTTACAGCCCTCTCTAAGCAGTTTACGAAGTCAGCCTATTGCCCCTAATAATCTGAGTCCTCATTTTATACACCACAGAAGGACAAAAGGCAGAGTTAACCTTGAGGTTGAACTGCCAAATTGCAGGCAGCTGGCAGTCAGCAGAATTAGCCTGCAGTATGGCTCCTTAACCACTGCGCCACCGCGGTTCATTAAGTGTGGAAAACTTATTTCAGTGTCGTTGTAATTTTGAATGATCATTAAATGAACTGTTGTAAGTCAAGGACTACTTGGATAGCAAAATGGCCAATGGAGAAAGAAGCCAAAAAAAATGTTTGATTTCTTGTTGTTTTCCTCAGATATGAATGACTGCTTCAACTGTCCAGAGGATCAATATCCAAACAGACACCGTGACCAATGCATTCTCAAAAGTGTAATGTTCCTATCTTATCAAGATCCCTTAGGAGCTTGTTTTGCGTTTCTTGCTCTATTTTTTTCCCTTCTCACGCTCTTCTTGCTAGGAATTTTCTTAAAGCACAGAGATACTCCAATTGTCAAAGCAAACAATAGAGAACTCACTTACACCCTCCTTGGATTCCTCTTTCTTTGTTTTCTCTGCTCTTTTTTATTCATTGGACAACCCAGGACAATAACTTGTCTAGTCCAGCAAACAGCTTTTGGCTTCATCTTCTCAGCAGTGGTTTCTTGCATCCTAGCCAAAAATATCACTGTCATTGTGGCTTTCATGGCCACAAAACCAGGGTCCAGTCTGAGAAAGTGGATGGGGAAAACATTGGGCAGATGTATTATTCTTTCTTGCTCTCTTTTTCAAGCAACGATCTGTGTAGTATGGCTGGCCATGTCTCCTCCTTTCCCAGATCTGGACCATAACTCTCTAATCACTGAAATTATAGCTGAATGCAATAACGGTTCTTCCAACATGTTTTATCTTGTCTTGGGTTACTTGGGCCTTTTGTCCATCATCAGTTTCATAGTGGCTTTCCAAACTAGGAAGTTGCCAGATAGCTTCAATGAAGCCAAGTTTATCACCTTCAGCATGCTGATTTTTTGTGCTGTTTGGTTTTCCTTCATTCCAGCCTATCTGAGCATCAAGGGGAAGTACATGGTAGCTGTGGAGATCTTCTCCATTTTAGCTTCCACTTTTGGACTACTGGGTTGTATATTTTTCCCCAAATTTTACATTATTGTGCTGAGACCTGAGTTGAATTCCAAGGAGCACTTAATAAAAACAAAGACTTAAAAACTGTGCATTTGTGCTCTTTATTTTGACAGCTCTGCCTCTACAAAGAATTAATATAGGGCTGAATGCAGATAAAGAATGAGGATAATGAACTGGAAAAAGTTCAATGAGAAAAAACCAAGAACAATGAGGAATGAACACATGGACTCATATATCACACCATTTTTTATCTCTATTCTCCAAAATGAAACAGTGTGTGCATGAGATCTTGCTGACTGCAAATTGAGAACAGCAGTTCATATATAGAATATAAATGTAATCACTCAATTAATGCAAACATGTCACGAGAAGATAAGGGGTTCTGCACAGATCCCATAAAATAATTTACTGCATTAACTTTAGAAAAATGAAATGCTTAGAAAAAGAATGATTTGCAGAGCATGGTGATAAAACCAACCAACCAACTGCAAATATTCCTAGCCCATCTTTGTGACTGCATATTGAGAACAAGGATTGCTTTAAACCTTGGATTTATTTCTAAAATTAAGCAGCTGTTTCCTTGCATCCTTGCCAGTTTTAACACCATAGTAAAACAAAGTTTAGAAAGATGCATATGTTTAGTTATCACTTGTTCAACTGCTTTTTTCTCCTTTAGCATATGCAAATATTTTGGCAGTGTATATGCATTATTTGCTCCAATGGTGCAATTGATCATATTGGAGGAGTTTGGAGGGGCTATTAGAAGACCTAGAGAGTCCCTCCATTTCTCCTGCCAAACCTCTGGATTCACCTTCACTTTTGGATGCAGTGGGTGAGACAGGCTCCAGGGAGAGGACTGGAATTGGTGGCCTGCATCAGTACAGGATCATCTAATACTTACTACCCAAATAATGTGAAGGGACGCTTCATCATCTCCAGAGATGATTCCAATAGTCTGTTGTATCTACAAATGAACAACCTCAAGCCAGAAGACACAGCACATTATTAATGTGCAAAAGACACAGTGAGAGGAAGTAAATCTGAAACCAAGCAAAAACTTGTTTGTGTTCCAGGAAACTCTGTGCTCTGCAACATTTGTTTGGGACTTTCAAAAGAAAATGTTCAGAAAATGGTTCATTCAAGCTGATGAGCATTAAGACAGGCTTTAGAATTTTCAGTTTTTAAAAAACAAACTTTATTGATTATATAACTAAAATGTCAAACAAACACATACACAACACACAGAAAGAAAAAGAAAAAAATGATTAATAAAAAAACCTAGCAATTTTATTATCGACAGTCTATGGTTCCTTGTTTGTTATCAATATTGGTGACATATTTACAAATACATCTTATTGTGAGTATATAATTACTACCTATTTTACGTTGTTTACTAATATATTTTCTATTTTTTTTTCTATCCAGTCATACCAGCATATCCAGCTTTTATAGTATTCTGATGTTTCTTTTTCCTTAAGTGTTAAGGTTAACTTATCCATCTCTGCACAGGCTGTTATTTTCTGAATCACCATTTCCTCTGTTGGAATATCTGCTTGTTTTCAACACTGTGCAAAGGTTATTCTGACTGCAGTAAGAATGTGCAGTATTATATATTTGACTTTTTTAGAAATTTGTCTATTAAATATCCCCAATAAGAAGAATTCTGGTTTTAATTCAATTTGCTCCGCCGTTATTTCCTCTAACCATTTTTTAATTCTATGCCAGTATCTTTGGGCTTCAGTGCAGGACCACTACATGTGAAAGAATGTTTCATGTTTATTTTTACATTTCCAGCAATTCGGATTCATGTTAGGAGACATTTTCGCTATTCTCGAGGGTGAGAGATGCCATCTATAAAACATTTTATAGGCATTTTCTTTATATGTTGCTGATTTTGTAATTTTATTATTCCTTGTCCCGACCTTTTCCCATTCTAATAATGTAATGCTATGTCCTATGTTTCTACTCCAAGCTATCATGTTGCCTTTGACTACTTCCTCTTCTAATTCTATCTCTAATAAATTATTATAAAATTTAGTTATATTATTTTTATCTGGGCCTAATAGGATTTTATTTAATTGTTGTAGCTTAGCATAAATTCCAAAATTTTTCTTGTCCTGGCTATATCTATTTTGAATTTGCAGGTAAGCCCACCAGTCTACTTGTAGCGCTTGTTCTTTGAGATCTTGCCATGTTTTTAAAGTTCCTTGCGCATCAAGAAGGTCTTTATATTTTATCATTTTATTAAGATCTAGATTATTTGGATGTATCATCGCCTCCATCGTTGAGATCCAGATTGGAATTTTTAAATCATGTTTTTTATTTTATTTTATTCCAATTAGCCAATAAGGAATCTCTAATTATATGTCTGTGGAAATAATTCTGTTTGATTTTTCCAGTGTCCCATAAAAGTTCGTGCCACCCCCTCTGTAAGTCATGGCCTTCTAGAAATAAGATTCTTTTATTTGACAGGTTTACTCACTCTTTCAACCAAAGTAAGGAGGCTGCACTATAGTATAATTCCCAATTTGGGAGTGCCGTACCTCCCCTGCTCTTCATATCTTGCATTGCCTTTAGGTTTATCCTCAGTTTTTTTCCCTTGCCAAATAAATTTGGTGATTATCTTGTTAAGTTCCACAAAGTAATTTTTATATATTTTTATTGGTATTGTCTGGAATAAGTAAATAAATTTGGGCAGAATGTTCATTTTTATAATAGCAATCCTCCCTAATAAGGAGATTTGCAATTTAACCCATATCTCTAAATCTTTTTTGACTTGCTGTAATAATTTATTATAATTATTTTCCATTAGGGTTTTTCCATTGAGCCGTCAACCAAATTCCTAAGTATTTAACTTTTTTTTACTATTTGTAATCCCATTATCCTTTCCAATTTTAATTTTTGTTTTTCTGTTAAATTTTTAGTTATTAATTTCATTTTTTCCCTATTGATGTTAAGTCCTGCAACTTTCCCAAATTGATCCAACTCTTTCAATAGTTCTTGATCTGTTTCAATTGGTTACTCTATGAAAAAAAACATATCATCCACAAATGACTGGAGTATATATTCTTCTTTCTTAATTTTTAGTCCTTTTATTCCTGGATTCTGTCTAATTCGTGTAAGCAATGTTTCCAAAGATAATATGAAGAGCAGGGGAGATAGTGGACATCCCTGCCTAACTCCTTTCTCTATTTTTATTGAGTGTGTGTACTCTCCATTAATTATAATATTCGCCTTTTGTGAATCATAAATTGTAGTCACAATGTTTTCAAATTTAGTGCCTAAATTCATATTGTAAATTTGTTGGATTAGGAATTGCCAGTTTAGCTTGTCAAAGGCCTTCTGTGCATCCAAGAATACAAGGGCTATTAGTTTTTCCGGGTGGGCTTCGTAGTATTTCAAAACATTTAGTACTGTTCTTAAATTATTCCTAATTTGTCTATTGATCCATTTTGATCCTTATACATTCAATATTTTTTTAATCTATTTGCTATAATTGTGGTAAATATTTTATAATCAGTATTTAACAGGGAAATTGGTCTATAATTTTGTATAAGTCGTAAGTCTGAATCTTCTTTCGGGATCAATGATATCAGTGTCTCCTTCCATGAATCCAACATTCTTGCTGCAAGTAGGACCTCATTATATACTTCCACCATGAGAGGTCCTATTTGTTCGCCTATTTTCTTACAAAGTTCCCCAGGTATCCCATCAGGTACTGGGGTTTTATTGTTCTTTTGGTTTTCTATTGCTGTTTTTTACTCGGGCCATGTAATGTCTCTAGTTAACATTTCCTTCATCTCCTCCTTGATTATTTTATCTTTAGTAATACCCAAATACTTTTTTATCATGTACTCGTTTACCTCCTTCTTTTTATAAAGATCTTCAAAAAATTTACATGCAATTTATTTTTTCTGTTCTATTCCTTGTTGGGCATCCCGGTTTTCATCTATTAATTGGTAGATCAATCTTTTTTGTTTTTCTTTTTTAAGTTTGTAGTACAACCACCTTCCTGGTTTATTGGCCTGTTCAAAGAATATCTGTCTAGCTGTATTCAACTTTGAAACCATTCCTTCTTGTTCAATTAAATTTAATTTATGTTTAGTTATTGTCATCTGTTTTTTCAATTTACAATCTTTTGGGGTGTTTTGTAGCTGAATTTCTAATTCTTTGATTCTTTGTTCTAATTTATTTTGTTGGGCATATTTTTCTTTATTTCTTTTAGTGGTGTATGATATCGTTGTGCCTCTTATTATTGCCTTCATTGTATCCCAAATATTCGGTTTTGTAGTAGCCTCATTGTTACCGTGTTTCTCATATAATAAGACCAGGTCTTATTTATTTTTTTTTGATCCCCCCAAAAAATGGCTAGGTCATCTTTTCAGGGATGACTTAATTTTTTTTCCCCTTGCATCTTTGGGAGAGTGGGCGGTGACAGCTTGGATGTTGACCTTGGCGTTGGTGGGGCACTTCGTATCGGGGTCAATGCAGGCAGCACCATATCCGGGTGTGCAACAAAAGTACTTCCTAATGTCAAGCCCCCCCACCATTCCCCCACATTTCACATTTTTTAATATAGGCCTTAATTTGGTGGGAGGGGCTTAATTTCATTTCATGCCTATAAAACATGCTGGGACTTCCTATTGGGGGAGGCCGTATTGTTTGAGAAATGGTATTTTCTTTTAAGAAATAATCTAATTCCTCCTTAAGTCTATTCATAAATTCTTTCTCTTTAATTAGCTGTGTATTTAGGGTCCACCTTTTCCTTGGTTTTTTCCTACCTTTCCACACTATCTGAATCGGATTGTGATCTACCTATTGGTTTGGTAAAATTTCAATCTCCTTTAATTCATTTACTAGCTCACCATTCATCCACACCGTATCAGTTCATGTCCATGATTGGTGAGGATTAGAGTAAAATGTAAATTGCTTTTTCTCAGGATTTAATTTCTTCCACATGTCTATCAAATTTAGTTCAATCATAATTTCCTCACATGTTTTTGGTAGTTCTCTTTTTTTTCTCCCCGTGATCTTTCTGGTGGTCCACAATAGCATTGAAATCCCCCAAGATACAAATATTCCTTTTCTCTAATTCCACTATTTTCCCATGTAATTGTTTAAAAAATTCCTTTTGGTTATCATTAGGGGCATAAATTTCCATTAATAGAATTGGAATTGATTTAATCCAAATTTGTAGCACCAGAATTCTTCCATTGGGATCTGTCCATATTAGCTCTGCTTTCATGTTGTCCTTCACATATACTGCTATCCCCCTTTTCCCCCCTAAAATCTGCTGGCGATGCATACAAATTCCCTAGCTTGGGGCATTCTAGATATTTTTCTTCTTCCTTCCCTATATGAGTTTCCTGTAAACATATTATATCTGCATTTTGTTTAATTAGTTTGGTTAGTATTCTTTTTCTTTTTATCCTAGAGTTTAGGCCATTTATGTTAATTGATAATATTTTATTTTCTTCATCCATTACCTAATTGACTCTTGCTCTTTGTCTTGTAGTTACTCCTGTCTCTCTTTGTGGGTGATTGTGCATCTTCGGTTTTTCTCTCTCTTGTTGTTGTATATTTTTCAAGTTCCTATGATCTTAATCTAAAATCTTCTCTTTCTTGTTGTTACTGAATGATTTATCTTACTTCTTGTTTTTTCTTCTTTATTTTTGATTAGTCTTATTCTTCTTGAAAGTTTAAGTCTAATTCTGTCTCGCTCTTTGCCTTGTAGTTACTTCAAGTTCTACTTGTGGTTGATACTGTGCCTTGCTTTCTTCTTTTTCTTCTTGTTGTTGCTGGCTGTTTTTCAAGTTTTCTGGGGTCTTCTGTCCCTTCTTTTGATGCTCTTGGTCTTTTGGGGATTCTGGTTCTAATTTGTTTTTGCTGGTCTGCTCTTCAGAGCCTACCAGTCTTTCATAGAAATCTTGGGCTTTTTCAAAAGAGTCTACTTTAATTTTTCTTTCCCCCCAAGTAATTTACATCCCTTCCGGGACAAGCCATTTAAACATAATACCTTTTCAATTTAATTGAGCCACCAGGGATTTGTAATCTCGTCTTGCTTCTCTAACCCTTCTTGGGGTTTGTTTAAGAACTGAGATTTCTTTGTCCTTATACTTGATTGTTTTGTCTCTCAATAATTTATGTATAATGTCCCGGACCTTTCTTCTTGCAAAACGTACATGCACTTCTCTTGGGCATTTGTGTTGTCTTGCATAATTAGTACTTACTCTATAGACTTCATCCAATTCTTTCAGAATCTCATCTTTGTCTCTTTCCAGTACCTCCGCCAAGATTTCCGCCATCTCCTGATCTAAGTCTTCTTCTTTTGATTCCACTATATTTTGGAATCTTAGATATGTTGCAGCCTTGTACATTTCTAAATACACCAGGGAATCATCCATTTCCTTACTCACAGTCTTTAAGTGTTCATCCACTCTTTCCAATTTTTTTTCAGTTTGTTCTGTCCTTTTCTCTACTTCTTTTATTATCAATTCATTTTTCTCCAACGCTTGCTGTAATGTTCCTATTTTTTTATTTACTTTAGAAATATCTTTTTTCATTTCTGCTTTTAATTTCCCCATCTCTTCTTTTAGTTCATTTATATCTGGTCTCGTCTCTGTATGATTTTTGAGCATTATTTCTTGTAGCTTTGACATAGAATCTTGTAGAGTAAGCAGTGTCGAATGGATATTGGCATTTGTAATAGAAGGCTGTTTCTCCAATGTTAATGATTCCTCAATTGTCTTCTGTGACATTGGTGAGGGTATTGCCATTGGAGTTGTTAATGTCATCTTCTTTCCCGCTATAAGCATTGTAGTAGTTATGGGAGTCATTTCTCCTAAAATTTGTTTCTGTTTTTGTATTATATTGATTATGTTGTCCCAAATTAACATTCACTGTTAAGTAATATATCGTAAAATTAACCAATAAGCTAAATTGACCGATAAACTAATTAACTAATTTGTCTATCTCTTGATTTCCTAAATTCTTTAATATATTCAACAAACTTGTAAATGCAGATACTATCCAATATAATCTCAAATTAAAGTTCTAAATTAAATATATGCATATGTAAAATTTATGCTTATTTCTCAGTATTATGAAATCCAAGTAACACACACAGCAGTACACAGTCCTCCTTCCATCTTGGGTTTCAAACAAATAATTTTTCCAAAATTCTCCACAAACGTCTTCTTTAGCCGCCACAGGCTGTCACTCTCTCTCTTCCTTTCACGGGTGACAGTTCAGACTATGGGATTGCCATTACAAACAGGCAATCTCTTGCTGGATAGCCTCTGCAGGGTTTCTCTTCATTGTGGTGAGGGGTTGCCCACCCCTCTCACCGCAGCCTGAGTCTCCCAACACTGGCACAGTTCTCTACGGGAACCGTGCACCCCGAGGGTTTGTGCCAAACAGCAGAAAGGATTTAGAAGGACCGGAGACGGGCTTCTACACCTCTGTTCATCCTCACTTCATCACTGGAAGTCCTGGCTTTAGAATTTTCATTTGAAGGAGAATTGGTAGGGACATTCAAAGCTCCTAACCTGAATATATCTTCCCAGGGAAAATTAGCTCAGGCTTATAAAGTCAAATAAGACAATTCTCTTCTCCACAAATACACTTTCCAGGAAAACTAAAACTGTCAGCTCAACCATATTTAAGGTCAAGTCAAGAAATGTACCAGGAGGTGAACATAGGGACAGTTCAGATCAGTGTATCTCAAACTCAGGCTTCAACTTCCCCCAGCTTAGTGATGGAAGACTGTGTTTGTAAACTGAAGACTACCTTTCAGAAACAAGCAATGAGATCCAGATTTGTAGGGATCAATCTCAGTATTTTATTGTATTCTGCCTATTGAACAGGAATCTTTCCAGACTGGAGCCTTAGCCTGGGAACAGTTAAATGAAGTTCTATGGAGCTTGGGGGGGGGGGCAGCCACTTCTGGATCTCTTGCGACTGTACAAGGACTTAAGACAAGTACATTCAAAGTATTACATTTCAAAATAGTAAAACAAACAAATAATATTGAGTTTGATAAGTAATAATAAAACTAAAAACAAATAAAAAAGAAATATTAAATTTATAATATAGTAAAAACAATGTTTCATAGGAAATTAAATTCTATTATTAATTCTTAAACAATAAAGATAATATTTCATAAGAAATTAAACTCTATAATTAAATCATGACTTCCCTTAAATACATTTTTAAATCATATAATATTCTAATTTTCTAACTCAGCTTCAAATACTAATGTCTACAATGCATTCTTATGTACTTTTGCAGAATCATTTTTTAAAAATTATCTCACCCCTTACCTCTGAAAAAAATTCGTTTTTTTGCATCTTGTTTAAAGCCTTTATGACTTCTCTTTCCTTTTCCCCTTTCTTTCTTCTCCATTCTAACTTTTTGACCCCCCTCGTCTCTCCAATTTCACTCTCTTAGTCTTCCCTCTGTTGTATTTCTCTTTTCTGTTGCTTTCTGACATCATATCGCTTTTTCATCTCATTTTTCTTTTTCTTGGTTGCTTTTTAAGTTCTAATTTCATCTTTTCCTTGCCCCCTTCCACTTTTCTTCCTCCACTAAGTGTGTTTGTCCATTAAAGATGGCTTCTTCTCCTTCATCCCAGCCTTTCTGTCATCACATTTCTTGATAGGTAGAAATCGCCATTTCCAAAAAGCGTAAAGATAGATCCAGAAGAGCCCTTATCCTCTTTTTTCAGTTTTGAAATTCCATTTGTAGTCCTTCAAAAGATAATGCCATTTTTTCTTTCTTTCTTTTTTAACGCAACCCTAATGTCTTTAGTCCCTTTTTTTAAAACAAAATTTCACAGAAATCTCAAAGTCACAAAGCAAACCAAATCAGAACAAACAGTTTCATTTAGCACTTTCTTCTTTCTATATTTTCACCTCCTGGGGTAGAATTCAAATACACACTTCCAAGATGATCTTCTAGAAGTCTTAATGTCTTTTAATCCTGTTCTTATAGACTCAAAGCAATCTCCTTCAGTACAATCATATAATAAGTCTTTATCTCTTCCCTTCCCCTTGTAAAAAATAAAAAGAATTTTAAGTTTTTTTAAATCCAATGTCCAGAAATCCTTTATCCCTTGGCTTTAAACTTCAAATTGAGTTACCTTCTGTGCCCAAGTAGATTTTCCAGATCTCCGTCTGCTATTTCTATGGGGAGGGAGAGTGGAGAGAAAAAAAAAATTCCCCTTAACAGCTTTCACCGCAGCTTTCTGATCTTCTTTGGGAAACAATATATCCTCAGGCAATTCAAGCAGTTCAGTTTCCAGGGTATTTAAGAGTTGTTATTCTCTCGGCTCAGCCAGCACTTTCACTTTTCCAGCTTCCTCCAGCACAAATTTTACCCGGCTGCAGGCTTCTTTGTGAGGCCATCACTGACCGCCGCTCCACCACCTTGGGAAAAGGGTTTTCCGGCTGGGGAGGGGGTCTGCACACCCCCAAACCCCTGTCCGGATCCCCTTTCTCTTCAGCTGCCTCTACAGGGCAGCCATATCCCCCAGACCCATTTGGATCGGGGGCACCTTGGCAGCAAGCACAGCAGGAATCGCGGACAAGCGAATTCCTGCTGCCGCCGAAGCCACGCAAAACTGGAAGTCTCCCTGATGATGATTTTCTCTTTTGTAACACATTCCATCTATTTTACAAGCCTGTCACCTGCCTTTTCCTGATTTATTACTAATCCAAAAAACATGGTAGAGACCTTAAGCACCAATAAAAATAATTTATAATAAATGTGAAATGATACACTTGGTGACAGGACAGGGTAAAATGTATTTTCCTTATGAAAATGAGAGCTTGATGCATGACAAAACTTTTTATAAGCTCTTCTGTCAGTGTCAGAGTGAGGAATAGATTCTCCATTTTAACTATTAAGAATGTCAACTCTTTATTGTGTAGTTGTAGAGATCAAATCTGTACAACATGCTTGACATTTATGATCTACTGTTGTCATAATTCTCTTGAGGTTCATGATGCTGACTTTAGTTAGATTGCAGCCCATGAGCAGAATAACAGAGTTGGGAAGGACCTTGAAGGTCTTCTAGTCCAACCTGCTGCTCAGGCAGATTGATCAAAGGAGAATCTCCACTTACGAAGAATCCTCTCTGTCTCATCTGTCAGGGAAGCCATCGAAATAGAGAAACACCTCCATAACATGAATAAACGGGATGATGCCTCCCACCTACCAGGCATCTAGAAACTAGCCCTTATCAACAAATGAGTTCCAGCCACGAAAACCAACACTGGACCCAAAACAACACATGACACCACCATCATTCTCCCTCACCAGACTCAAACCCAAACCCATCCCATAGACAAAAGACAGCCACTGTCCAGAAACTAGACCATGGCTGCATCACCAGCTGCCACACACCCCGACCCCCAAACCAAGCAAATGGACACACTCCATGAACACATATCTAGGCCTCAAACTCGGAGCCAAACCAAAACCCGGAACATCATATCACAGCCACCCGCTCAGGATATCACATCACAGAACTCAGGAGGTTACACCACAAAAACCTCAGGATGTTGCAACACAGCCAATGACTCAGGAGATTACAGCACAAGACCCAGGATGCCACAACAATAGAAGGTCATCACACAGCCCATTATCCACATGTTCTTATGAAAAAGCCAGCCAATCTGCAACCATCAACTCCATCAACCAATCAAGAAATGACAACACAGCCAACCTCCCCACCAGTATATATAGGGAGATGGCAGCTCCGATCATGCTTTGCTCGCACAAGCACGCGAGCCAAAAGCACCAGCCTGAAGATGACGAGTGGGACCTCATCGAAACATTGCCAAGATGCTCTAAATCTTACATGGGAAAAGACCCGAACACGCCTCCCGCGTAAGATTCAAAGTATCTGAGGCAGCGTTTCGATGAAGTCTCATTCATCATCTTCAGGCTTGCTTCTTCGGCTCTGTGCTTCTCAGAGTGATGTGAGCTTTCAGCTGCTTCTTCCTTCTAACTGCCAGTGGGGGTGTGACTTGACTGGGTGGGGGCTTGGCTGCGTTCTGATTGGGTGGGGGTGTGTTCTCATTGGTTGGAGGCTTGGCTGTGTTCTGATTGGTTGGGGGCTGGCCGTGTTCTGATTGGCTGGAGGTGTGCTCTGTTCAGGTGGGGGCTTGGCCGTGCTCAGGCTAGTCCCAGCTGCTGGGGATTTGAGCTGGTGAGCTGGGATCTTGCTGTTTGGCTTTGAGTTCGTGGTCGTGCCACATCTTCATGGTGGGGGTCAGTTCGGTTCATGTATGGCTCAGATGGGTTTGAAGTGGGTAGTGATGCAGCTGCAGTGCGGCTTCTGGTCTGTGGTCGTGTCTCATCTTCTGTGTGGGTGTGAGTCTGATTTTTACGTGGAAGTGTGGTGGTGGCATCTTGTGTGGCCCTCGTGGGTGTGGGTCTGGTGTCATTCATCATGTTGGGTACTCGTCTGTTCATGAGGGCGGGTTTCCAAATGGCTGGTAAGCGGGAGGTGTCATCTCTTTTATTCATGCTGTGTGGGCGTTTTACTATCTCTATGGCTTCTCTGATTATTCTGCTGCTGAAGTGTTCAGTTTTGGCGATAGTTCTGGTATTTATAAAGTCAATCTCATGTCCTGTGGCTTTGAGGTGTTGGACCAGGGAAGAGGTTGGTTCTTCTTTTTGATTGAGTTCTTATGTTCTTCAACGCGTGCACTTATTCTTCTGTTAGTTTGTCCAATGTATGTGGTGAGGCAGGCAGTGCAAGGGATTTCATATACTCCTTGGTTTTCTAACTCGATTTTGTCTTTAGGGTTTCTTAAGATGGTGGATATTTTTCTGTTTGTGCAGAATGCTGTTTTAATGTTGTGTTTTTGGAGGATCTTGCTGATTTTGTCTGTAGTGCCTTTTATATATGGGAGGAGGGCTTTGCCGTTCTCTTGTTCTCTGTCTTGGATTTTGGTTGGGGTTTCTTTTTGGATTAGGTGGGTAATCTTCTTTCTTTGGAATCCATTGGCTGTTAGTACGTTGGTGAGAGTGTTTAGTTCGGTTTTTAGGTGTTGTTCATCAGCTAAGCATTTTGTTCTGGAGATGAGTGTCTCAGCTACGGAATTGATCTGTGCTGGGTGGTGGTGTGAGAGTGCATGTAGATAGCAGTTTGTACGTGTTTTCTTCTGGTAGATGGTGTGTCGTAGGGAGCCATTGGGTTTTTTGTATACCAAGACATCTAGGAAGGGAAGTTGATTGTAAGCTTCTGTTTCCATGGTGAATTGTATTTTGGGGTGTAGGCTGTTGAGGTGTGTGAGGAAGTTGTTCAGTTTTTCTTTCCCATGTGGCCAGATTATGAAGGTGTCATCTACGTATCTGAGCCAGAGTTTGGGTTTGTGATCATATTTTTCTAGAGCTTGTGTTTCAAAGTGTTCCATGTAGAGGTTTGCGATGACAGGTGAGAGGGGTGATCCCATGGGTGCTCCTTCTATTTGTTTGTATTTTTGTCCATTGTAGGTGAAGTATGTATTGGATAGACAGTGGTTGGTCAGATCTAGGATGTGCTGGTGGGAGGTTGTATTTGTTTTGGATGGCTGTCAAGGCTTCTTTTATTGGCACTTGGGTGAAGAGGGATATGACATCGAAGCTCACTAGTAGGTCGCTGGGTTGTAAGTTTTGTTTCTTTATGATCTCGATGAACTGGAATGAGTTTCTTACATGTGAGTTGATGGATTCTGCATAGGGCTGTAGTTGTTTGGCGAGAAATTTGGCTAGGTTTTGTAGAGGTGAGCCTATGGAGCTGACTATTGGTCTAAGTGGAGTTCCTTCTTTGTGTATCTTGGGGAGACCATAAAGCTTAGGGCATCTGGAAGATTTCTCTCTGGGTATGATTCTTTGCTGGATTTCTTCACTGATGGGGAGGCTTTTATTTTGGATCTGGTGGTTTTTCTAGGTAGGTGGTGGGGTCTGTCTTTGGGGTTTGTATGTGGGGTCTAGGAGTAGGTTGGTTAACTTGGTTTGGTAGTCAGATGTGTTCATAACCACTGTCGCGTTGCCCTTGTCTGCTGGTAGGATTATTATGCTGGTGTCTTCTTTCAGGTTACGTAGTGCAGTTTGTTCTTCTTTGGATAAGTTGCTTTTGGGTGGTTTGCTAGTGCAGAGGATGTTGGTGATTTCGAGTCTGATTCTATTAGCATCATCAGGTTTTGGTCAGGCTGGTTTCAACTCCGCATATGATGGTTTCTGTGGGGATGTGTTTGGGAGCAACAGCAAAGTTGAATCCTTTTGAAAGGACCTGGGTTTCGGCTTCGGTGAGGATCTTGTCTGAGATGTTGTGCACTGTTTGTTTCATGTGTGGCTGTGAGGGGAGAGGAGTTGGTTTCTGGCATTGTTGTAGTTTTCTGAGTTTGTTGGTGTGTGTGTCTGTCTTGAGGGTGGTCTGTGTTTCGGCTCTCCAGACAGCGAGTTGTTTGGATTTGTCCCAAAGTAAGGGGTGAATCTTGTTGCTGAGTCTGAGGTGAAGTGTGAGAAGATCTTTGTTGATTTGGTCTAGGAGAAATCTTTTTGTGTGAAGTTCATTTCTAATTAGGGCCAATTCTGTTCTTTTTAGGATGCGTTTGGTGGCTGCTGTGTTGGTGTGGAATTTCAATTGGAAGCTTGTGGGAATTAAATTTTGATCTCGGCAGTTGCATAGGAATGCGAGGTCACATAAAATGGAAGCTCTTTGGACTTCAAGTTTTTCATAAGTCCTGGTCAGATGGTGGATTTCCTCCCGTAGAGGTGCAATATTTGTTTTCTGAGGTTCTCGTGGGTATTTGTATGTGGATCTTTGGTTATTCGGGTTTTCTCCCACGTAAGATTCAAAGTATCTAGGCAACGTTTCGATGAAGTCTCATTCATCATCTTCAGGCTTGCTTCTTCGGCTCTGTGCTTCTCAGAGTGATGTGAGATTTCAGCTGCTTCTTCCTTCTAACTGCCAGTGGGGTGTGACTTGACTGGGTGGGGGCTTGGCTGCGTTCCGATTGGGTGGGGTGTGTTCTCATTGGTTGGAGGCTTGGCTGTGTTTTGATTGGTTGGGGGGCTGGCCGTGTTCTGATTGGCTGGAGGTGTGCTCTGTTCAGGTGGGGGCTTGGCCGTGCTCAGGCTAGTCCCAGCTGCTGGGGATTTGAGCTGGTGAGCTGGGATCTTGCTGTTTGGCTTTGAGTTCGTGGTCGTGCCACATCTTCATGGTGGGGGTCAGTTCGCTTCATGTATGGCTCAGATGGGTTTGAAGTGGGTAGTGATGCAGCTGCAGTGCGGCTTCTGGTCTGTGGTCGTGTCTCATCTTCTGTGTGGGTGTGAGTCTGATTTTTACGTGGAAGTGTGGTGGTGGCATCTTGTGTGGCCCTCGTGGGTGTGGGTCTGGTGTCATTCATCATGTTGAGTACTCGTCTGTTCATGAGGGCGGGTTTCCAAATGGCTGGTAAGCGGGAGGTGTCATCTCTTTTATTCATGCTGTGTGGGCGTTTTTCTATTTCTATGGCTTCTCTGATTATTCTGCTGCTGAAGTGTTCAGTTTTGGCGATAGTTCTGGTATTTTTAAAGTCAATCTCATGTCCTGTGGCTTTGAGGTGTTGGACCAGGGAAGAGGTTGGTTCTTCTTTTTTGATTGAGTTCTTATGTTCTTCAACGCGTGCACTTATTCTTCTGTTAGTTTGTCCAATGTATGCGGTGAGGCAGGCAGTGCAAGGGATTTCATATACTCCTTGGTTTTCTAACTCGATTTTGTCTTTAGGGTTTCTTAGGATGGTGGATATTTTTCTGTTTGTGCAGAATGCTGTTTTAATGTTGTGTTTTTGGAGGATCTTGCTGATTTTACAAAATCACCAACATCCTCTGCACTAGCAAACCACCCAAAAGCAACTTATCCAAAGAAGAACAAACTGCACTACGTAACCTGAAAGAAGACACCAGCATAATAATCCTACCAGCAGACAAGGGCAACGCGACATTGGTTATGAACACATCTGACTACCAAACCAAGTTAACCAACCTACTCCAAGACCCCACATACAAACCCCTAAAGACAGACCCCACCACCTACCTAGAAAAAACCACCAGATCCAAAATAAAAGCCTCCCCCATCAGTGAAGAAATCCAGCAAAGAATCATACCCAGAGAGAAATCATCCAGATGCCCTAAGCTTTATGGTCTCCCCAAGATACACAAAGAAGGAACTCCACTTAGACCAATAGTCAGCTCCATAGGCTCACCTCTACAAAACCTAGCCAAATTTCTCGCCAAACAACTACAGCCCTATGCAGAATCCATCAACTCACATGTAAGAAACTCATTCCAGTTCATCGAGATCATAAAGAAACAAAACTTACAACCCAGCGACCTACTAGTGAGCTTCGATGTCATATCCTCTTCACCCAAGTGCCAATAAAAGAAGCCTTGACAGCCATCCAAAACAAATACAACCTCCCACCAGCACATCCTAGATCTGACCAACCACTGTCTATCCAATACATACTTCACCTACAATGGACAAAAATACAAACAAATAGAAGGAGCACCCATGGGATCACCCCTCTCACCTGTCATCGCAAACCTCTACATGGAACACTTTGAAACACAAGCTCTAGAAAATATGATCACAAACCCAAACTCTGGCTCAGATACGTAGATGACACCTTCATAATCTGGCCACATGGGAAAGAAAAACTGAACAACTTCCTCACACACCTCAACAGCCTACACCCCAAAATACAATTCACCATGGAAACAGAAGCTTACAATCAACTTCCTTCCTAGATGTCTTGGTATACAAAAAACCCAATGGCTCCTACGACACACCATCTACCAGAAGAAAACACATACAAACTGCTATCTACATGCACTCACACCACCACCCAGCACAGATCAATTCCGTAGCTGAGACACTCATCTCCAGAACAAAATGCTTAGCTGATGAACAACACCTAAAAACCGAACTAAACACTCTCACCAACGTACTAACAGCCAATGGATTCCAAAGAAAGAAGATTACCCACCTAATCCAAAAAGAAACCCCAACCAAAATCCAAGACAGAGAACAAGAGAACGGCAAAGCCCTCCTCCCATATATAAAAGGCACTACAGACAAAATCAGCAAGATCTTCCAAAAACACAACATTAAAACAGCATTCTGCACAAACAGAAAAATATCCACCATCCTAAGAAACCCTAAAGACAAAATCGAGTTAGAAAAGGAGTATACGAAATCCCTTGCACCGCCTGCCCCACCACATACATTGGACAAACTAACAGAAGAATAAGTGCACGCGTTGAAGAACATAAGAAGTCAATCAAAAAAGAAGAACCGACCTCTTTCCTGGTCCAACACCTCAAAGCCACAGGACATGAGATTGACTTTATAAATACCAGAACTATCGCCAAAACCGAACACTTCAACAACAGAATAATCAGAGAAGCCATAGAGATAGAAAACGCCCACACAGCATGAATAAAAGAGATGACACCTCCCGCTTACCAGCCATTTGGAAACCTGCCCTCATGAACAGACGAGTACCTAACATGATGAATGACACCAGACCCACACCCACGAGGGCCACACAAGATGCCACCACCACACTTCCACATAAAAAGCAGACTCACACCCACACAGAAGATGAGACACGACCACAGACCAGAAGCCGCACTGCAGCTGCATCACTACTCACTTCAAACCCCTCTGAGCCATACATGAAGCGAACTGACCGCCACCATGAAGATGCAGCACAACCACGAACTCGAAGCCAAACAGCAAGATCACAGCTCACCAGCTCAAATCCCCCAGTAACTAAGACCAACCTGAGCACAACCAAGCCCCCACCTGAACAGAACACACCTCCAGCCAATCAGAACATGGCCAACCCCCAACCAATCAGAATACAGCCAAACCCCCAACCAATGAGAACACTCCCCCACCCAATCAGAACACAGCCAAGCCCCCACCCAATCAAGTCACACCCCCACTAGCAGTTAAAAGGAAGAAGCAGCTGCAAGCTCACATCACTCTGAGAAGCACAGAGCTGAAGACAGAAGCCTGAAGATGATGAATGAGACTTCATCGAAACGTTGCCTAGATACTTCCAATCTTACACGGGAGAAAACCCGAATAACCAAAGATCCATATATATATATATATATATATATATATATATATATATATATATATATATATATATATATATATATATATATATATATATAATACAAATTTCCTCAATTTCCTCAAAGAACATTTTATTGGGATATATCAAATTGGCACATTCTTGGTGGAAAACTGGCTCTAATTTCCTGCCAGTTTTACACCCAATTAAAAGTAAAACTTTTCACTCCCCCCAGAGTTTCCAGTCACATGGTCCAATCAGCAGGTAGTCCAGTTGCTAGGGAACCTCAGTCTCCAAGGAAAATGTAACTGAGATCCCAGTTATTGGCTTTGACAATGGGACTATCTTTATGCTTAACAAAAGTTCTAAGCACCCATAGTTTTACCAAGGAAAATGAAACAGCAACCAAAGCTAAACTGATTCCTAAAGGTTCTTCATAAGAAAGAAAGCTTATTCTTTTAAGGATGCATCTGCTTTTTTCATGGTTAGCATATTCATCTTATGGGCATTTGTAACAATTGGTATCTGAAAAGTCCCATTTTAGTGCTGATTCAAGTCTAAATCAATAGGTACAACATGTAATAACAATTGATAATCAAATTATGACAATGTTCATGGTTAACTTTGCTTATATTTTTACTCATACTGAATGAAATACCTTGGTTTCAATTGTGTCCAGCTAATAATGCATTTTAATATACAAAGTGACATCATTTTAAAGAACTGATGCAATGTGCCCAAATTAAATTTTACTCAATGAACTCATAGCCATCTGGTGAAAACTCAATCCAAGTAATTATCCTCATGACTTAGACCAGGGTTGTCAAACTCAAGGCCTGTAGACTGGATCCAGTCCGCAATATGGTTGGATCCAGCCAACGAAGCCATCCCAGAAAATATAAGTGGTTGGCCAGCATTGCTTCAGCCTGGTCTACTCATTGTGAAGAGGAAACATCAGGCCAGCATGGTTTTGGTCCATCTACCCAATGAGGAAACGTTCCAGCAGTTTGGGGTGAATCATCAAGCTGACAATGTCTATCCAGTCAGCCACACTCAGTGAATAGTGTCAAGCTGGCCACACTCATCCAGTTGGCCATGCCCCCAGCCCCCCTCAACATCAACCACAGCCCTGATATAGCCCTCAATGAAATCAAATTTGATACCCCTGACTTAGACTATCCCCATCAGCAAGAACTTTCCATGAGAATGACATTCAACTCATATATTATTTCAAAGGATGCTTTTCAAAAATAAAGGAATGAACAGACCAAAATATTTTTTAAAAAAAGAAATGAATGTATATATCATTTTATTGAAACTAAATGCTGAATAGATGTAGATAGCTTTAGATAGCATTCACTTTCAATTGTGTATCTGTATGCCTATGTCTGTTTCTGTCTCTCTGTCTCTGCCTCTGCCTCTCTCTCTCCCCCCCGCCTCTGCCTCTGTCTCTTTCTGTCTCTGTCTCTTTCTAATCCAGAGATAATTGGTTTGGGGAACGAGCGCTCAATTGAATCTACATAATGAGGAAATTTAAAATATTTCAACACTTACCAATCTTGTCTGAAACCTTCCCTATCGGACATAGGACTCTATCATAGTAGCAAAACATTTTTTCCTTCACTCTTTCTCTTTTGATAACCAGGTTGACAATTTTCATTGCATGTTGAAATGGGAACAACCTACCAAATAAAAAGTTTGTATGTAAAAAAGTTTGAGGGCAAACTGCGTTTATTCAAGAACTTTCAGTTGGTACAGTAAAATATATATAAAAAAGAACATTTCATTTGAAACAAAACATAAGCAAGTTCAATGCTGAACTGAATGAAAGTGCCAAAAATGTTAATTAGAACTGCATACTGCATTTCAGTTATGCAGTAAGATGAATGTTATTTTTGTTTCCAATCTGCTGGTTTTTATTGAGTCGTGTCAATGGAAAAGCAAATCAATTGAAGACAATGTTTGCAGCACAGGATTAAACTGTAGAGTCCTTGGTGTGTTTTGAGTTTGGTTGTTTTGTTGCCAACATTTCATTACTCAACTATTTAACACTTTCAGTACATTGAAGATAGTATCTAGTTGGGTAATAAAATCTCTGCAAGAAAACAATCAAGCTCAGAGAATATCACGGATTCCACAGAAAGGCAACTTTCCAAGCCCAATGAACCCATATGAGATTGTTCCCCCAGGGTCACTGAACACATACCTGATTGAACCACCTGTGCCAAACTATCATGTTCTCATTAATAATCAATTCTTTTCCTTCAGGTGCATCTCCATCCATTTTTCCAATTTTCACCCACTGGAAGAAGGTATTAGAAAAAGTGATCAATTTTGCAAGGTTAAATCCACTTTCTATTTCCTTGCTTTCACTAAAGGAAATTGTTTCTCCAGCAGAGTTGTTAAACAAAGTGCTTTGAAGAAATTAATGGAGGTATGTGATTTGGAAAACAAAACAATTAAAGGGGAAATAATGAAATATCGTAAAGATCTTCTATTAACATAACTTCTCCTGATATCCAGTAAGAATGAAATCCATTTCCCCAACTTATTGGCAACCTCCTTGCATTATTGTGTAGAGGTGGCATAAAAAAAAACCCTACATAATCAAAATCCTAGATTGTACAAACATTTAAACAGGTTTTTAGAATTCTGTTTTTCTATGGAATGGGATAATTGGTGCAGCCAACTCATCATGGCCAACTCACCATGGCCCATTTACCATTGGACAACTCATCATGGCCAACTGATCATATGACAATTCAATAATTCAATTTAAATATTTTAAATAATTAAAAATATATTTTATTTTTGTCATTCACATTTCATTTTGCCATCCTTTCTTTAATGATTCTATTCTATCCTTTTTTCAAATATTAATATAAATTTTGTCTCATTGCAAGTTCTCCTACAGTAAATTGGCCATACCAAGTTGTCCTAGACCCAATTTTCAATCCTGCTATAATAACAAGCATTCCTGTTATGCCTGCATTCCTCTTAGAAGTATTGGGCCATCCCAAGGCTGTGTGAACTCTTCCCAAGTCCCTCTTTAATGGTACACTTCTTCCTCCTTCCATTATTTATTTATGAATTCAGATTGCATAGCTTGCAATCTTACTATATGACTTTGGAAGAACTCATGAATGTGTTTCCCATACAGTTAGCAAGAATAGCTATACATTTCTTTACATCATCATCATCATCATCATCATCATCATCATCATCATCATCATCATCATCATTTAATGACTGCATAATCCATTGCAGGATGGGAGTCTGAATGGAGCTAGCAGAGCATTTAATGGCTGGATGTCCTTCCTGTCACTAGTGTGGAGCTTTGTTCTGCAGATATATTTTCATTGTGCCTAGAGAAAGAAATATCTGTCTTAGCTGGGATCAAACTCAAAGCCTTCTGATTGTAAGGTGAGAGCTTCACCTCTAGGCCGCTGCACCATTCTGCTATACATTACTTTACATGCATAATCAAATTTGTTCTAATCTATACATTGCAGATTCATTGCTGCATGAAAGTTATCTGCCAAGATTGAAGTCCTTGACATAAAGATCTTTTACATGCCACCCCATTTCTTTCATTGGATTCAAATGAGAAAAGAGCATGCAAAGCATGTGCTACAGCATAAACAGCATTGTAGATGCTATAGCTGTGCCCAGTCATCTGGGTCTCAAAAAGAGGTTGAGGAAGATTTTCCAGTCTCTCCTTTTGAGTGCATGCAACATTGTCTGAAATGTGCTCCAGCAGTTCCAGAAACAACAATTAAAAGCTTGTTCCCATACATCCTTAATAAATCCATCTCCTGTAGTCGAAGAAGGTTTTATGATTTGAAGAAATTTCTTGAACCCTGGAAGTTCTCTTGATTGAATTGTAAAGCAAATGGCACAGTGGTGTGATTCAAATTTTTTTACTACGGTTCTGTGGGTGTGGCATGGCATGGCTTGGTGGGCGTGGCAGGGAAAGGATACTGTAAAATCTCTATTTCCACCCCACTCCTGGGAGACGGTTACTGCAAAATCCCATTCCCTCCCCACCCCTCTAACCTGCTTTCCAGCTTCGTTGTCCTGTGCAGGGCAACCAAAGAAGACCCATCTGATCAGCTGGGACTCAGGAGGAAGAGAATAGATGGGGGCAGGGGCAGTCAGAGGTGGTATTTGCCAGTTCTCCAAACTACTCAAAATTTCTTCTACCGGTTCTCCAGAATCGGTCAGAACTTGCTGAATACCACCTCTGAAATGGCACCATAGAACAACTAGCTGTTCCAACCTCTTTGCATTCCTTTTAACATAAATTCTCTATAAATGATAAAGGTACTAATTCTGTCATCTATTGGGGGGCATATATATCTGATGCTGTTTCAAGTATTTGTTTTAAATTATCCCAATGGGCTAATTGTGGAATTCTTTGTGTACAAGCTGAACAGATTCCATTATAAGAAAACAATTGTTTTATCATCTGTAAGAAATGTTCTCCATTGCTATTATCTACAGCAAGGATTCCAACCCAGGCCCACCTGAATTGTTGAAGAAGTTGGATAATCCCAGCATATTGGTTAGATTCATTTGGACCCATGCAATAAAATGATGAAATCTTGTTTCTATGTGAGCTAAAGGTAGGAGGGGAGGAGGAGGAGGAGGAGGAGGAGGAGGAGGAGGAGGAGGAGGAGGAGGAGGAGGAGGAGGAGGAGGAGGAGGAGAAGAAGAAGAAGAAGAAGAAGAAGAAGAAGAAGAAGAAGAAGAAGAAGAAGAAGAAGAAGAAGAAGAAGAAGAAGAAGAAGAAGAAGAAGAAGAAGAAGAAGAAGAAGAAGAAGAAGAAGAAGAAGAAGAAGAAGAAAAAAATCATCAATATTTCTTCTTGCTCATGAAATAGATATTTATTCAAATAATTTGTTGGATACAAGAATTAAACTTTTAGACAGCAAGGAACAACATCTATCTCAAGTACTTGGGAAGGACTCAAGATGTGGACAAAAATGTCCAATCCAGTCTAAACATCTGGCTGACAATGCGGCCAACCATAATAAGAAAAAAGAATTTTAAAAAAGCCAATCCCTTTTTAAAAACCCAATGTATTCCCTCAAAAATTCCAAAAGTAGGATGTACCATTGTCCTTTTCTCCTGCAAATCCTACCTGTGGAATAGGAAAGGAATGGAATGAAAAAAAATGGAATAGAATAGGAATAGGAATAGGAATAGGAATAGGAATAGGAATAGAATAGAATAGAATAGAATAGAATAGAATAGAATAGAATAGAATAGAATAGAATAGAAAGGGACCTTGGAGGTCTTCCACTCCAATCCCCTGCTTAGGGAGGAAACCCTATAGCATTTCAGACAAATGGTTATCCAATCTCTTCTTAAAAGCTTTCAGCTTTGTGCTTTGTGCTTTCAACTTTGTGCTTTTAAAGTTGTAGCAATGTTTCGGCAGAATCTCAACTGCCATCACCAGGCTTCTGTGGCAGATGAGATTCTGCTGAAACGTAGCTACAACTTTAAAAGCACAACTATAATGATGTGGGAAAATACGGTTTTCTCCCACATAAAATTGGAAGTATCTAGGCAACATTTCGATGAAGTCTCATTCATCATCTTCAGGCTTGTGTCTTCGGCTTTGTGCTTCTCAGAGTAATGTGAGCTTGCAGCTGCTACTTCCTTTTAACTGCTAGTGGGGGTGTGACTTGATAGCCATAGAGATAGAAAAACGCCCACACAGCATGAATAAACAAGATGATACCTCCCGCCTACCAGCCATTTGGAAACCCGCCCACATTAACAAATGAGTACCTAACATGAAGAATGACACCAGACCCACACCCACGAGGGCCACACAAGATGCTACCACCATACTTCCACGTAGAAAGCCAACTCACACCCACACAAAAGATGAGACATGACCATGGACCAGAAGCCATACCGCAGCTGCATCACTACCCACTTCAAACCCCTCTGACCCATACATGAAGTGAACTGATGCCCACCATGAAGATGTGGCATGACCACGAATGCGAAGCCAAACAACAGGATCACAGCTCACCAGCTCAAATCCCCCAGCAACTAAGACTAACCTGAGCACAACCAAGCCCCCACCTGAACAGAACACACCCCCAGCCAATCATAACACAGCCAACCCCCCAACCAATCAGAACACAGCCAAACCCCCAAACCAATGAGAATACATCCCCACCCAATCAGAACACAGCCAAGCCCCACCCAATCAAGTCACACCCCCACTAGCAGTTAAAAGGAAGAAGCAGCTGCAAGCTCACATTACTCTGAGAAGCACAAAGCCGAAGACACAAGCCTGAAGATGATGAATGAGACTTCATCGAAACGTCACCTAGATACTTCCAATTTTACGTGGGAGAAAACCGAATAACCAAAGATCCACATACAAATACCCGAAAACCTCAGAAAACACACACACACACACACACACACACATATGTATGGCATTCAGCTTTGTTCGGGTATTTTCCCACATCATAGTAGTTGTGCTTTTAAAGTTGTAGCGACGTTTCGGCAGAATCTCATCTGCCATCATCAGGCTTCTGTATGGCAGATGAGATTCTGCCAAAACGTTGCTACAACTTTAAAAGCAAAACTACTATGACGTGGGAAAATACCCGAACAAAGCTGAATGCCATACATGTAGTACCCACGAAAACATAAGAATATATATATATATATATACACATACACACACACACACATATATGTCGATCTTTGGTTATATACAGAGTTATATGGTGTATATATATATATATATATATATATATATATATATATATATATATATATATATATATATATATATATATATATATATATATATACACATACATACAGAGAGAGAGAGAGAGAGAGAGAGAAATAGATGATAGAGAGATAGATGGTGATATATCCATACAACTATATATGCACTATCCATGTATGTATTTGAATTTTTCCCCATTGTGTGTGTGTTTGTGCATCTGTGTGTGTTTGTAATAGTTTTCATATGTATGTAAGTATATTTCATATGTATGTATATTTCATATGTATGTATAGGTGTGTGTTTGGGCAAATTATTACATATTATTGTTATATAGGTATGGTGTCAAATAAATGGACCAATACTTCTAATTCTAATAATGTCAAATATATATGCACTAATAATATTTCTAAAATTTATTTTTAACAATAAATTAACTTTTGGACTAGTTTTAAGATCAGAAGCAAGTTTATTGAATAAGCAATAAAGAACTATGTGTAATAAACAGAAACATTACTTGAAGGAAACAGAGATTTTTAGAGTGCTGTATTGTATATATCCAAAGGATAGTTGCAAAAAACAACAATAATGCTGAACATCTAAATCAATTGGATTCAAATCTTTTTTTAAAAAGATCATAGTGCTTAAATTACTATGTGATATTTTCTAGAATCAAACGATACAATCAAAAACTTTTATGGGGATAGTTAGAAAACTATAACTGATTCATTTCACAATGACTCAATGATTTTTCTAAAATTAACATACTTTCCAAATTAATCTCCATGATATTTCTGTGGGAGTTTTGAGGGAAAAATTTCAGCTTCCCCATGAAATAGAATTCCCCATGAAAATATGTTTTTCTTAAAGAAATCAATTTCAAACTTAAAAGGAAATCAGAACCACTTCACAAGAATCATTAAAAATACTTTATAATTTTACATATGAACAAACAGGCATAATCAAATAAAAAGTGTTTAAACATGTCTTCTTATCAGTTGCCCCCTATTGTTTAAATCTGGCCTCAAAACAATAATATAACACTTGGGGAAAAAGATGCATCCCAGAAGCCCAGCACTAGAGCACAAAATGGAGAAGATCTCCACAGCCACCATGGCTTTTCCTCTGGTGCTCAGATAAGTTGGAATAAAGGACACTCACACACTGCAGATAGCCAACATGCTAAAGGTGATGAACTTGGCTTCATTAAAGTTGTCAGGCAGTTGATGAGCCTGGAAAGCCACAATGAAGCTGGCAAGTGAAAGGAAGGCCATATAGCTCAGGACACAATAAAACATAAAAACTGACCCTTCATTGCATTGTACAATCATTTATTCAGTTGTTGATTGCATATCTAACTCTGGGAATGGGGGAGTGGTTGACAACCACACAATACAGATGCTTGCCTGGAATAGCAAGCAGAAAAGGACAATAGAAACAGCCAGTCTTTTCCCCACCCAAGTCCTCATCCGAGATCCTGGTTTGGTGGCCTTGAACACAAGAGAAACAAGGATGGTTTTGGCCAACACACAAGACATAGACAATGAGAAAATGAGACCGAATGCGGACTGTCTGAGGAGACAGGTGACTCTCCCAGGTTGTCCAATAAAGAGCAAAGGACAGAGGAAGCAGAACAGAAGGGAGATGAGGAGAGTGCAGGTGAGATCCCGGTTGTTGGCTTTCACAATAGGGCTGTCTTTGTGCTTAATAAAAATTCTCAGCACCCATGTTGTAATAAGGGAGAATGCAGCATCAAGACAAGCTAAACTATAACCTATCCATTTCTTTCTTGATTTGCATACTGATTTTCGGGACATTGGAAGCAAACTACCATATTTGAAATTTAAAAACAAAAACAAAAAACCACCCATGTTGTAATGAATAAATGTAAAGTAACAACAATGGCTAAACCAGTTCCTAAAAGTTCTTCATAAAGCAAGAAGCTAATTTTTTTACCTTGATGCATTCATCTTTATCGTTTTCAGTGCTCTGAAAATCAATACACAAATAATGATAAAGATGAATGTTTCTATGTAGATTCTCAGTCATCAAAGTCATGGTTGTCCAAAGGTGGTTTTTCAAAAAGCAACTGGACTTCCTTTGTTTTTCCTTGAAATCAGAACTGAAGAAGCTTCTGGAAAAGAAACAAAACATCTATAAGTAAAAACAAAGTCAAGTTGCCTCTTGAAAAACCCACCTTTAGGATTAGTTAGAATGTCTAAGAAGAAAATAAATGCTTTATGTCAATCCAGGTTCATCAGAGAGAGAATTAATCCCAAGCTCAGAATAATATAATTTTCAATGAACTAATGCATTTGATTTCTTCATTGCACCATTCCACTTCCAAATAAAGTGTTATAAATGCACAACTGAACAAAAACAAATTATCTGAAAGTATTCAACAGAACACAGACTCAGATATCTATAATTCTTTACATAGAATTCTTTATTGGCCAATTGTGATTGGATACACACAAGCAATTTGTCTCCGGTGCATACAAGCAACAAATTATAAATCATTATCACAATCATAAAATAAAGTCATCATAAATCATGAGGTACAACACAAAATGATAGTCATAAGATACTAAACAAAGTCAATCAACATAAATCATAAGATACAAACAACAAGGTGATAGTCATAAGATGCTAAAGGAATACCAGTAGGTAATAGGAAAGATGAGAAGGATAATAGTAACATAGCTAGCTATGCTAAGGCATAAGATAGTAATGTAGGAATTAATTGTTTAGCATATTTCAACTTCATTTCTATAACAACAGACTCAAAGTATTTTGTTAGATTACCCATCTCCTTGGAGATCTTCCCTTTTGGACATGGAACACAATCATAGCAGCAGAATTTTTTCCCTTCATTCTTCCTCTTCTGATAACCAGGGTGACAATAATCATTGCACAGAGAAACAGGAATGACCTGATTATAAATATTAAACGTTGGAAGATGCATTGTTTTGAAGAAAAATTAGTTATTACACTGAAAATCAAATGTTCTATTATATTAAAAGAAATATCCTAACAAAGGGCTGTAGAAAAGGGACAAAAATAATTTATTTGATAATACAGTTAGGTCTATTTTAATTTGAACTTTAATTTGAATTTGTGAGCATATCTGATCTGGATTTCCTGGTGAAAAATTCCTATCAGAATTTCAATATGTAATATTTCATTAATTCAATTAATTTCAATGAGAAAATTGAGTTAATCGAATTCGCTTTAAATCACAGCTCTGATAAAGCTTCATTCACACAAAGAAATATAGGCACTTAAATGCTGTGTTTTTCTTTCTAATTTTTGTTTCAGTTTTCAGGGAGATATAATAATGAATTCATCTTAGAATGATCATATAAACTCTCCTTGTAACCATACCTGGTTAAACAATCTGTGCCACACTATCATGTCCTCATTTATGGCTAATTCCTTTCCTTTGGAGCATCAGGGTTCACTGTTCCAACCTTTACTTTCTGGCAAGTGGAATTGGAAAATACCACTAAGTGGAATTGGAAAATACCACTAAAATACCACTATGGAAAATACCACTATGCCATCTTCCATTTCTTTTTGATCATAAAAAGTCAAGGAATTTCCAAGAGAATTATTAAATTTCCAACCTTTAAGAAATTGGTGGAGCTAGATTATTGGGAATATAGAGCAATAAAGAATAGAAAGGTATGAGTAATTTAACCATAGTTGTGCTATGCTTTTAAGGGAGAAACACTAAGAACATGGTCAATCTATTTGTCCAACTTCTTGAAAAACTTTACAAATAAGAAGGATTCAATACTTCAATTTGAGGAATAGTGAAATAAAAAGTAAAATTTATTCTAGCCTAGCACAATCCTTTGATCCCAGTCCCAAGAAAAGGCATACCGTTAGTCCTTGATTTATAACAGTTCACTTAGTGACAGTTCAAAGTTACAACAGCACTGGAAAAAAATGGCTTATGGCCATTTTTCACACTTATCACTGTTGCAGCATTCCCATTGTCACATGATTTACATTTGGATGCTTGACAATGGATTCCCATTTATGACAGTTGCAGTTTCTCATGGACATGTGATCACCTTTTTCTACCTTCTGACAAGCAAAGTTAATGAGGAAACCAAATTCACTTAACAACCTGGTGACTAATTTAACAACAGTGTTCTGTCTTAGACCCAGTACTCTTCAATATCTTCATTAATGACTTAGATGAGGGAACAGAAGGGGAACTTACCAAATTTGCAGATGATATTAAGCTGGCAGGAATAGCTAACACCCAAGAAGATAAGTTCAAGATCCAGATGGATCTTGACAGACTAGAACACTGGGCCATATCTAACAAAATGAAATTCAATGTAGAGGAAAGTAAAGTTCTACACTTAGGCAAGGAAAACCAAAAGTACACATATAGACTGGGTGAAACCAGGCTCAATAGCAGTAACTGTGAGAGGGATCTTGGAGTCCAGCTAAACCAGCTAAATATGAGCCAGCAGTGTGCAGCAGCAGCCAAAAAAGCTAATGCAATCCTAAATTGCGTTAACAGGGGGAAACAATCAAGATCAAGGGAAGTACTAATACCACTTTATAAAGCCTCAGTAAGACCACACCTAGAGTACTGCATCCAGTTTTGTTCACCACATTATAAAAAAGATGTTGAGACTCTAGAAGAAGTACAGAGAAGAGCAACCAGGACGATTAGGGGACTGGAGACTAAGGCATATGAAGAATGGTTACAGGAACTGGGCTTGGCTAGTCTAGTGAAGAGAAGGACCAGGGGAGATATGATAGCAATCTTCCAATATTTGAGGGGCTGCTCAATCTATTTTCTAAAGTGCCTGTAGGCCAGACAAGGAATAATGGATGGAAACTGATCAAGGAGAGATTTAACCTGGAAATAAGGAGAAACTTTCTAACAGTGAGAACAATCAACCAATGGAACAACTTGCCCTTGGAAGTTGTGGGAGCACCATCACTTGAGACCTTCAAGAAGAGATTGGACTGCCATGTGTCAGAAATGGTGTAAGGTCTCCTGCTTAGGTGGGGGGGTTGGACTAGATGACCTATAAGGTCTGTTCCAACTCTGATTATCTGTTATCTGTTAACTGCAGTGATTCACTTAGCAAATGTAGCATGAAAAGTCATAATATGGGACATACTTCCCTTAATCTTTAGAAATCAGAATAAATAATTTTCAAATTGGCTCTTCCCTTCCTACCTATTTTTTTTTTCATTTCATGTTATTCTCATAGATATACACTAAGGATGTGCAAGGCAGGGAGGATAGCTGACAAAACTAAAGAGCATTCATTTACAATCTTCATCTATAGGTGAAATTCCCAAAATTCCTTAATTTAACCTATTTGTGAAGATAGGAGTCTGAAACCAGGATCTGTATTTTAGCTGAGGGGTGCCCAAACCCTGCTCCATGGACTGGTACTGGTCCTGCAACCTGTTGGGAATGGGCGAGTGGGCGAGTGCACAAAGCTTCATCTGCACATATGGGGGATTCCAGGTTGCACACTAAAAATCACCTCCCCTGCTGTCACTTCCACAATTGTCAATTCATGGAGCCAGAAAGGTTGGGGACCACTGTCTTATTTCATTCAAGCTTTAATTGAATCCTGAAAATGTCCAATACAAGAAGTATTACTGTGAACTTAAAGAATGGGCATAGAAAAATTCAGCCTGGCTTCAGTTCTTTATTTGTTTACAGACAATAGACAGAATCTTTCCACATTAAACCCTTACCATTAAACCCTTACCATTAAACCCTTATCATCCTAACGAATATTCCCTTAAAAATTCAGCCATATTCTAACTCTGTCCTGTCTTTTTTCAAGCTCCAGGATATGCTGCCTCATGTCCCCCTCAATTTTCTGCAAATGCTTTCTTAGGTGTCAAACTAGAAGAAGAACAAGTGAAGGAAATGATGATAGCATGCACAAATTTTTTGGGGTGTGCTATAGAATTAGACAAATGGCAGAAGCTATGGGAAAGAAACTGTAAATTAACAATATCGACAGCATATAAAGAAAATTGTATAAGATGTTTTATAGATAGAACTTTGCATTGGCAAAATTGGCAAAGATGTTTAAAGACAAATCAGCCAAATGCTGGAAGTGCAACCATATGCCACCTGGATCATATTACCATATGTGGTGGACATGCGTAGAAACTAAAAGATACTGAACAAAAGTACACACATGGTTGGAAAAAATGATAAAGTAACATATAGATTTAAAACCTGAAATATTCCTTTAGGGATGGTACTTGAAAGCTATAGCAAAGAAAAAGTATATTTATTTATTTATGTATTAACTGGAGGTAGAATTGTATTTGCTCAGAATTGGAAAAGTGAAAAAAATTCCGGCAGAGGGAAAAGTGATTGAGAAAATATTAGAATGTGCACAGATGAATAGATTAACATTGGCAATTAAAGAAAAAGAAGAAACTGAATACTATATGGTATGGGATCTATTTTACCAATGGTTGGCAAATAAAGAAATTAGTTAAAATTGAGTATATGAATATATAGAGAAAAAAGCTAAAATTGTTATAAAAATAAAATATGTAAACAACAATAGTTTATAAAAAATGTGATTATTGATATTTTGGCAAGGAAAGTATGTTAATCATAAGTGTTAGCACAAAAGGTATGTACCCAATTGACACACTGTTTAAATGAAAGATACTTGTAAATATAAAATAAAAAACTTTATTAAAAAACTTTCTGCAAATCCTCCCCTCGTTAAGGGAATTTATTTGCTCACTGCAGTGAATTACACTAGCTCTCCTTTCGCAGGCACCATTTTTCACAATTGCACACATTAAGATATACAAATAAATATAATCAATGGAAAATGTTCAAATCCATCTTAGTATTTGCTTCTTCCCTGCTTGAATCATGCACCCTAATGTGCTTTAGTGTAAAATACATATTGCACACAAATCACCTGCTATGGTTGTAAATCTTCATATTCTGATAATTTATGCCTCAAAAAATGCTTGTGGTTAGATCGAAATAAGGAAACAGCATGTAAAGCTTGAGCCAATACATAGACTGCATTATAGATACTATAGCTGTGCCTGGACTGTTCCAGTTCAAAAAGAGCTCCAGGAATATCTTTCATCCTCTCATTTCCAGTACAAGTTTCACTGTCTGGAAGGGTCAAGGTATGAGCTTACAATGAACATTGAAATACTTATTCCCAAAAAAGTGGAAAAAATCCATCTTCTTGAATCCAAGGAGGCTTTATGAAATTCAGGAATTCCTTGAACCCGGGAATATCTTTGGAATGAATTGTAAAAATAATGGCACCATCCATAATTTGTGGATTAAATCTTCTTTGCATACCTGTTAATAAATAAACAACCTAGGCCAGTGATGGCTAACCTTTTCAGCTTGGTGTGTCGAAAGGCCACCTTACAGGGCTGTGAACCTCATGGATCTCCTTTCCTCCTGTAGCGTTCCTGAGGTAATGAAACTGACAAACCTCAGTTTATGGCGGTTAAAACTGGTTCTCTGCTGCAAAGATCTTGCGGCAGCGGTGACACCACGCCTCCACGCAACAAGCAGGGAGCAGGGACTGGAGCAGAGCACAGGCAGCCTCTAAATGTGCAGGTTTTCCCCACACCAACAGGCATGTCAGTCAAAGTGCCTCGGCGTGTCACCAGTGACACGCGTGTCATAGGTTAGCCATCACTGACCTAGGCAGTCATGATCCACACCTTTCCCAAGGAACTCTGCTCATGTCTAGGATCAAATGTGAATACAATGTTAATTATCCAATTGTCAAAGTTTCTCCATAGATGATAAAGGTATTGATCTTCTTATCAGCTATGTGCTTGGAAATAGTTAACCCTATATGGAACATTTCAGATAAATTGTCCCAGTGGGTTAAATAGGGAATTCTTTGTGTACAAGCAGAGCAGATTCCATGCTGGGGAAAAAGAGACTCCATGGTCTCCAGAAAATATTCTACACGCCTATTATCAATAGCAAAGAGCCCAACCCATCTCCACCCAAAACATTGAAGCAGTCGGATCATCCCAATGTATTGTGAGGACTCATTTGGAATCATGGAGTAATAGATGGGAATTGCAGCACTATGAATATCCTTGGGGCAAATGACACATACGTGAGCTAAAAGGAAATAAACATATATTATAGTCGTATATCATCATCATCATCATCATCATCATCATCATCATCATCATCATCATCATCATATTCTTCTTTATCATCATTATCATCATCATTATATTCTTCTCTTTTTCCATTTGTGTGCTTATATTTCTTGATAAATTTGGTCATGTAGAGAGCTATGTGAGCATTGTTCAGAGTAAATAATCTTTTTTTTTTCATCGTCCTCATTTGGAAAATGAAAGGGGAGGGAATTTTCCTGCCTCTGTTCTCAAAAATTCTACCAGTGGAATCTTGTAAAACTGTATAAGTTCTGCAATATACAATGAGGTTTCAGAGCTGAGTCCCCCAATGACAGAAAAGAAGTTTTTCCTTGTGTCACACTTGTAGTTGGGGACGAATTTCTGTGATCTGAACAGGAGGTCCAGAGTGGTCCAATAGGTCATCACTGCATTGTAGTAGCTGTCATGAATATGGAAGCCAAGAGTGATGTTGGACAAGATTTTTGGATTCTCATTGATCTCTTTCACAGCAAAGACCAAGGACAGGACATGCTGGTAGAATTTTGTTAGCACACTGAAAACAGGACAATGTATTTGTCTCATTAAATATTTTCCTGTAACCTCACAGGGGCTTCACTCAATATCCAAGCACATTTGAAGAATAGCCATTTCAACTCTTTTGCCATCTCTAACACATTAACTAATTTTTGTGATTTAATTGAGGCACAATTAATGGGTAGCCAATTTCTCCTACACATTAAGATCTCCTGTACATTAGGGTAATGAGCCATGGTAGCTACAATGCAATATTTCAGGCTAATTCTCCCAACTGCTAGCAGTTTGATCCTCACCAGATCAAGGTTGACTCATCCTTCCAAGGTCAGTAAAATGAGAACCTCGATTGTTGAGGGCAATATGCTGGACTCTGTAAATCACTTAGAGAGGGATGTAAAACACTATGAAGTGGTATATAAGTGCTATTGCTATTGTGACCTCCAAATGATAAATAGGATGGCATCTAATCACATTAGAGGTTTCATCAAACATGAGAAAGTATATTGGTTTTGTCAAGTTGCAAAAGTTTCTTGTTCAATTTCTTTGGGACAATCAGGATAATTAAAGTTAATGGCACATTATATTTGGAGAGACAGAGAAAGAAGCCTTTTAGTCTCACTTATTACTCATGTCTTATGTTCTCTGAGCATTGAACAAAACTAAACCAAAGACCTAAAGAATGAGACCTAAAGCACTACAAAACTATTGATCTTATAAAAAAAATGAAATGAAGGGTTATGATTTTTCCTGAAGGAAAGTGATTCAAGAGCTCAGCAATCTGGGTCAATGGGTACTAAATAAAAAGAAACCATAATAGATTTATAAGAAAATAAGGGATGGAAAAATAACTGAAAGGATGTAGAAAAGTGTTCTGTCGTGGAACAAGGATAGACTTGAGACCGGAGTTGAATTCAGCTCTTTATTAACTGTTAGCAACTTCAACTGAACTCGAGCCGCGGCAGCCTCTTTTATAGCAGCTGCTTGCGGCTCATGGCCAATGGCATCATTTTAAACCTCCCGCCATCAGGCAGACCAATCTCAACCATTGTTAACCACCAATCGATAGGCGGCAGCGGTAGTCCAATCAGAACGTAGTATTACGAGTATGCAAATGTCTATATACAACACCCCTCCCCTCTTGATTCGGTCCAATTCTATGTTACATAGTCACATAAGTAGGCGGGGTGTTTATGGTTCCTACTTGACCTGCGCAGTTCAGTTTCGGTGTTGTCTTCAGTCGGTTAGGATGGGATTGCTGTCTCTCCTGTCCTTCTCCCTGGAACCTCCTGGAAGGGTGAGTCAGCCATGCCGCTCCCGCCTGGTCTCTTCGGGCTGGTTGAGTCGGCTTTGCCACTCCCCCCTGGCTTACCTGGGCTGGTTGAGTCGGCTTGGCTGCTTCTTCCCTGGGTGGCTTCGTGTTGTTTTTCTGCTGCCAGCTCCTTTCTTCTGAACTCGCCTGCAGGTAAGTAGTTTTTATTTTTTGGTGGGCTATCTGGTACTGTTTGGTGATTTGTTTTTTTGTCGTGTTAGTGGAGGGTCTTCCCTCTCCTTTTTATTGTTTGGGTTTTCCCCCCCTCCTCTGGTTTTATTATTATCTATTGGATTAGGTATTTGTGCATGTTCTATGCCTTGAGGTTTGTCGGTGAGTCATTCTAGAGTTCGAGACCGTAGTTGGTCTATGTGTCTCTTCCAGGTTCTGCCGTCCTCCGTTTCTAGTCGATATGACCAGGGCCCCGTTATTTGTGTTATTGCGGCCGGTAGCTACACTGGGTCCCCAGTAAGATTTTTGGCGTATACCAGGTCGCCTGGTATAAATGTGCAGTACTTACTAGAGGAATCTGGTGGCTTTTCAGGGTTGTAAGTGGGGTGCAATCTATCCAAATGTGTCCGCAATTTTCTGCCCATTAGAAGTTCAGCTGGGCTCTTGTTAGTTGATGTGCTCGGTGTTATATGTTGGATTGTGAGCATTTTATTGATTTTATTGATTGGATGTCACCTGTGTCAAGTTTTTCTAATGCCTCTTTCCTTTACGGAACCATGTGTTCTGCCCATCCGTTTGAAGCCGGGTGAGCTGGTGCTGTTAGGGCATGTCGTATGTCCTGTTCTGTGAGGAATTGTTCAAAAGCTAAGGCCGTGCACTGTGGGCCATTGTCCGAAACTAACAAGTCCGGTAACCCATGCATTGCTAAAAGTTTTCTTAGTTGTTTGGTGATGGCTTCAGTCATTGTGGAATTCATGCCGCTGACCTCCAACCAGTTTGAGTAGGTATCGATGATGATTAAAAATGTATATCCTTTTGTGGGTCTGGCGAAATCTATGTGGATCCTCAACCAGGGGCCTCGAGGACCGGTGCTGGAGGGGGGGGTAGGTCTGGACTTCTGGCATTTATTGCATGTTGTCACCCATGTTTCAATGTCTTTGTCCATCCCTGGCCACCAGACGTAGCTTCTGGCCAGGGACTTCATTTTTACAATACCCAGGTGTCCTTCATGTAACATGCTCAGCACTTCTTCCTGTAGTTTTTTTTTTTTTGGAACGACAACTCTATCCCCCCACAGTATACATCCTTTTTCAACTGATAGCTCAGTTTGCCAGGTTCTGAAAGGTTTAAAAGTCTTGTTCTTATCATTTTCCGGCCAGCCCCTCCCCACCCAGTTTAGGATTCGGGCCAGTAGTGCGTCTTTTGCGGTTTCTTTTGCGATGTCTGATGCGGTGATAGGCAGGTTCAGTAATGTTTCAATTTGTAGAGTGGATGTGGTAGGAGCTGGGTCGTTGTCCAGATCTGGTAGGGGTGAGCGGCTCAGCGTGTCGGCATGGGGTATGGCTTTTCCTGGTTGGTGGATGAGCTTGTAGTTGTAGGCTGAAGGGAATTCTGACCACCGTGTCATCGTTGGCGACAGGATGTTGGGGGTGGCTCTTTTCCCCGCCAGGATTCCCAACAGTGGCTTGTGGTCAGTAATTAAGGAAAATGTCCTACCGTAAAGGTATTCATGGAAGCGTTTGACCCCCGATATAGCGGCTAAGGCTTCTCTATCCAGTTGGCTGTAGTTTCTTTCAGCTTTTGACAGCGTTTTGGAGTAAAAGGCGACCGGTGCCTCTCTGCCATCGGGTAGTGTGTGGCTAAGTATGGCGCCCACACCGAATGGTGATGCGTCGCAGGTGACCGTCAGTGGCAACGTGTCACTGTATTGGATTAATACAGATTCGGACATCAATAAGTCTTTAACTCCCTGGAATGCGGCTTCCTCTCGTTGGCCCCAGGCCCAGGTGGCTTTTTTATCAAGTAATCTGTGCAGTGGCTCCGCTATTGTTGCCTTCTGTGGCAAAAAGATATTGTAAAAGTTAATGAGTCCCAAAAATGCCTGTAAGTCTGTTTTATTTTTGGGTCTGGGAGCTTCTTTTATAGCTCTTTTTTTTTTTTTGGTGGGGTGGATCCCTGCTTCATCAATGAGGTATCCCAGGAACTTGACCTGATTTGTGGCAAGTTGCCATTTTTCTTTTTTGACTTTGAGTCCTGCTTCTCTAAATCTTTGCAAGACTTCCCTCAGCCGGTCTTTTAGTTGCTTTTTGTTTCTGGCAGATACCAATACACCCCTTTTAGTCCTTGTAGGAGACAGTCCATCAGGCTTTGGAAAATGCCTGGGGCTACACTGACACCAAATTGCAGTCTGTTGCATTTGAATGCCCCCCTATGCATTACAATAGTCTGTGCCTCTGCCGTCTCGGGGTCAACCGGCAATTGTTGATATGCTTGCGTGAGATCGAGCTTTGCAAAAACTTTTCCTCCCCCCAATGAGTGCAAAAGGTGCTGAACTACTGGAACGGGGTATGCGCTCTGCTGCAATGAGTGGTTAAGGGTGGCCTTATAGTCACCACAGATGCGCACGGACCCATCTGGTTTTACGGGTGTCACAATCGGGGTTTCCCATCTTGCATGGTCGATTGGCTCTAGTAACCCTTGTGCGATGAGTTTGTTCAGTTGCTCATCGATTTTTGGCTTTAAGGCAAAGGGAACACATCTGGCCTTTAGCCAGATGGGGGCTATATTCGGGTTGAGACTAAATGATATAGGGGTCCCACGGTACTTGCCTAGCATCCCGTCGAATACGTCCTGGAACTCCTTCATCAGGCTTTCTTCCCAGTCCGTATCGGTGATGCTGTTGATTCCTGTCACCTTGATCCCCAGGAGTGCGAACCATTCTAACCCAAGCAGGCTGGGGTGATCTTGGTCGATGATTGTCAACGGAAGGATCTGAGTATGTCTTTTGAAATTTATTTTGAAATGTCCCAATCCAACTACCGGAATCTTGTTTCCTTGGTAGTCTTTTAACGTCAGGCTTTGCTCTTCAAGTTCTTTTCTTTGTATGTCTGGTATCAGGTTTTTTCTTGTGTTCCATGATACCATTGACAGATATGAGCCAGAGTCCACCTCCATCTCACATGGCTGTCCTTCTATTTTAATATTTATGTGAACCTTTCTCGCATCGGTTGCTCTGGCATTTCCAATGATGATTGTTTGGTGTGTTTCTTCTTTTTCATTGATTCGCTTACTTCTCTTTTCTTGGCTCCAGCGACTCCCGGTCTGTCTCTCTCTAGTTCTGGGGGGGGTGGTGCTGCCTCATCTTTTAGCTCTTTTTGTTTCAGCAGACCCTTGCAATGTGCCCCCATTTTTCGCAGTGTCTGCAGATGGCGTCCAAGAAATGGCACTCAGAACGCGGGTGGTCTCCTCCGCATCCGGCACACTGGAACTCAGGCTTCCTTTCTCTTTTTTCTTGCTGGTTTTGTTCCAACTGGAGCCTATGTATTTCCTCGTCTTCGTCCTCGGTGTCGGGCGAGGAATCGATGTCCTCATGGTGGGTGGTTGTGGTAGTGTGTTTCTGTGTACCTTCTGCTTTCTTTTCTCGGCTTTGGCTTGGGCTGCTCTGTGTTTCTCGGTTAGCGTATTCATTTGTCGCATGGTGGAAGCTGATTTCTTTGCTGCTTCAGCTGTGGTGATAGCCTCGTTCACGGTGATGTTGGGTCAGTTCAGTAATTTGCTTTGTAAGGTAGAGTCTCTCAATCCGAGGACCACGCGGTCTCTCATGGTTTCGTCCATGTTGAGAAATTCGCATGCTCCTCCAATGTCCCTTAGGGCTGCTACAAAATCCCTGATACTCTCAACTTCCCGTTGATCTCGTTTATAAAATTCATGTCTTCGGATAAGGTTGGAGACAACCGGCGCGTAATGGGCTCTCAGCATCCGTTTCAAATCTGGCCATGCCATCTGCTTAACGTCCTGGGGTTTGGCCAATGCCTTGGCTATTTTGAAAATATTAGGGCTGCAGTGCGTTAGGAATACAGCTCTCTTCCTTTGGTCAGTGATTCCTTGCAGTTTGTTACTCTCAAGGAACATAAGGAACCTGTCGATATATGACTCCCAGTCCTCTTCGGCTGGGTTGAATGGTGCGGGTGGTGAGTTATTGTCAGCCATCTCGTTAATTCCTCAGTTCTCATTGCCACATGCTTATGGTCTCTTTTCTCTCAATCCCACCTTCATCGCCAGTGTTCTGTCGTGGAGCAAGGATAGATTCGAGACTGGAGTTGACTGTATTAACTGTAAGCAACTTCAACTGAACTCGAGCCGCGGCAGCCTCTTTTATAGCGGCTGCTCACGAGTCACGGCCAATGGCATCATTTTAAACCTCCCGCCGTGAGGCAGACCAATCCCAACCGTTGTTAACCACCAATCGATAGGCGGCAGCGGTAGTCCAATCAGAACATAGTATTACGAGTATGCAAATGTCTATATACAACAAAAAGAAATTCAGAAAACTCATTAAAATAAGAGAATAACAGAGTTGGAAGGGGCCAAGGAGGTATTCTAGTCTAACTTGCTGCTTAAGCATGGAAACCTTATACCATTCCAGATAACTGGCTGTCCAGACTCTTCTTAAAACCTTCCAGTGTTGGAGTACCCACAGTTTCTGAAAACAAATTGTTCCACTGACTAATTGTTCTAACCATCAAGAAATTTATTCTTAGTTCTAAGTTGCTTTTCTCCTTGCTTAGTTTCCATCCATTGCTTCTTGTCCTGCATTCAAATGGTTTGGAGAATAGGTTGATCCCCACTTCTTTGTGGCAGCCCCTTAGATTTGGAAGACTTCTATCACATCATCCCTAGTAGCAGTGTTACAAGGGCATAGATAATATACTATACATAGTATATACTATCTACCTATATTATAATAATATATTATAATAATATCTACCTATAGATAGATAGTATATCTAATAGTATACAGTGGCTAGCCAATATATCTCTGTAGTCAAATGCATTTTCTTTTCTTTTTTTAAAACAAATTTTATTAAATTTACAATTAAAAAAAACAAATCTACAACATATACACAAATAACAAAACCAGAAAAAAGCAAGAAAAAGAGAAAGAAACGCGAAAAGAAAGGAAAAAGAAAGAAAAAGAAAGAAGGGAGGGTGAACATTTAAAAACATTTTCCTTTTCGACAGTTTGTAAGATCTTTTCTTCTTAAATTGTATCATATACGCACATCTTATCCATATCTATATTTGGATTACACTCAAATAAGTTTATCCCATTCTTTTTTTTATACCTTATAATACACGATCTATCTTTGGTCTAACCATTTGTACCAGAAATTCCAGTTGTTGTAATATATTGAAGACTCTTTGTTTTTTAGGGCTAGGGTTAGTTTGTCCATTTCTGCACAGTCTGAAATTTTCTGGATGATCATCTGTTCTGTAGGTATGTAAGGTAGTTTCCAGCACTGAGCAAACGCTAGCCTGGCCGCTGTTACGATATGTATTATTATATACTTCATCTTTTTTGGTAATTGTTTGTCAAAAATCCCTAATAGGAAGGACTCTGGTTTATATTCAATTTGTTCTTTGGTTATCTCCTCTAGCCATTTTCTAACTCTTTGCCAGTATTTCTGGGTTTCCTTACATGACCACCACATGTGGAAAAAGGTTCCGTCTATAATTTTACATTTCCAACATTTTGGACTCGTGTTGGGGTGCATCTTCGCCAACCTCGAAGGGGGAAGATGCCATCTGTAAAACATTTTGTATGTGTTTTCTTTATAAGCTGCCGATTTTGTGATCTTGTTGTTTCTGTTCCAAATCCTTTCCCATTCTGTTAATGTAATACTCCGTCCGACATTCCTGCTCCAAGCTATCATATTTCCTTTGACTATCTCTTGTTCTAGTTCTACTTCCAGTAAGTATTTGTAAAATTTAGTTATATTTTTTTGTTTGATCCTAATAAAATTTTATCTAAATGCTGGAGTTTGTTATAAATTCCGAAATCTTTATTATCTTGTTTATATCTACTATGGATTTGAAGATATACCCACTGATCAATTTTAAATTCTCGCTCTTGTAATTCTTGTTGTGTTTTCAGTTTTCCTTGTGAATCTAATAAGTCTTTGTATTTGATCATTTTTGTGATGTCCAAATTATTGGGATGAACCATTGCCTCCATTGTCGATAGCCAAATCGGCACTTTTAAATAGTGTTTTTTCCGTACTTTTTTCCAATTGGTTAATAGTGAATCTCTAATTAGGTGTCTATGAAAATATGACTGATTGGGTTTCCCCACTTCCCATGAGAAGGCGTGCCAACCCCTCTGCAAATCGTGGCCTTCTAATAATAGTGTTCTTTTGTTAAGTAAGTTCACCCAATCTTTTAACCATAATAAAGTAGCTGCTGTATAATATAGTTCCCAGTTTGGAAGTACTAATCCCCCTCTGCTCTTCAGATCCTGTAACGCCTTTACGTTAATTCTAGCTTTCTTTCCTTGCCAAATGAATTTGAGTGTTATCTTATTTAGTTCTTCAAAAAAAAATTATGCAATTTAATTGGAATCGTCTGAAATAGATATAAGAATTTTGGTAAAATATTCATTTTGATAGAAGCAATCCTGCCCAATAGTGAAAGTTGCAACCTGCTCCAAGATTCTAAATCTTTCTTTACTTGTTGCAACAATTTGTCATAGTTATTCTCTTTAAGTGTCTTACATTGTGGTGTTAGCCATATTCCTAAATATTTGATTTTCTTTGTTACCTGTATTCCCAGACTTACCTCTAATTATTTTTTCTGGTCTTCTGTTAAGTTTTTGGTCATTAATTTTGGTTTTTTTTCTGTTGATTTTAAGTCCTACTACTGTGCCGAATTGTTCTAATTCTTTTATCAATTTGTATCCTTTTTCTATTGGTTCCTCCAAAAAGAAAACCATATCATCGGCAAACGCTTGCAATTTGTATTCTTCTGTTTTAATCTTCAATCCTTTAATTTCAGGATTTTGCCTGATACGTGTTAAGAGTGTTTCTAGAGTGAATATAAAAAGAAGAGGTGAGAGAGGGCAGCCCTGTCTAACTCCTTTTTCTATTTTTTTTTGACCTGTGTGTTCCCCATTTATTAAGATATTAGCCTGCTGTGTGTCGTAAATTGTTGTTATGATATTTTCAAATTTAGTGCCTATTTAGTGCCATATTATAAATATTTTGAATTTAGAAATGCCAATTTAAGTTGTTGAATGCTTTTTCTGCATCTAAAAACATAAGTGCGAATTGTTTCTCAGGGTGGGCTTCATAAAATTCTAAGACATCTATTACTGTTCTTAAATTATTCTTTATCTGTCTAGTCGGGAGGAATCCATTTTGGTCTTCATGTATGTGTGGGTTTAAAACTTGTTTTAGTCTATTGGCTATAATGGAGGAGAATATTTTATAATTGGTTAAGAGTGAAATTGGTCTGTAGTTGTTAATATATCTGTGGTCAGCTTCCTCCTTCGGGATCAGCGAAATCAATGCTCCCCTCCACAAGTCTGGCATCTTAGCTGCTAGTAGTACCTCATTAAACACTTCCATCATCAGTGGTCCAATTAATTCCGTGATTGCTTTATATAATTCTGCCGGAATCCCATCTGGCCCTGGGGTTTTATTATTACTTTGATTCTCTATTGCTGATTTCAATTCGGACCATGTAATATCTTTATTTAATAATTCTATCCATTCCTCTCCAATTACTTTGTCATTCGTTTCCTCTAAGTAATTTCTTATTTTATCCTCATTAACTTCTTCCTTTTTATATAACTTTTTAAAATATTTGTGAATGATGTCTTTTTTCTTTTCTATCTCATGTTGTAAGTCGCCCTTCTCGTCTATTAATTGGTATATCAATCTCTTTTCTTTCCCTTTTTTAAGTTTATGAGATAACCATCTTCCTGGTTTGTTTGCATATTCAAAATAAATTTGTTTAGTCATTTTCCAATTTATTTCCATTTTTTCTTGTTCCATTAAGGTCAATTTATGTTTGGTTTTTATTAACTGATTTTGTATTCTTTGGTTTTTAGGGTTTTTTTGTAATTGGATTTCTAATTCCTCAATTTGTTGTTGTAATTTGTTTTGTTGAGCATATTTTCTTTTATTTCTCATGGCATTATAAGAGATTGTTATTCCTCTTATGACTGCCTTCAATGTATCCTAGATATTTTGTTTCGAGGTTGCATCATTATCATTTTCCTTTAGGAGATAATTTAGTTCCTCTTTAAGCTTATTAATATACTCTTCTTCTCTTATTAGTTGAGTGTTTAATGTCCATCTTTTCTTTGATTTTTTTCCTGCCTTTCCAAATTATTTGAATTGGGTTGTGGTCGGCCCATTCATTTGGTAAAATTTCGATTCCTTTTATTTCATTTGCAATTTCCCCATTCATCCAGGCCATATCTATTCTTGTCCATATTTTATGCGGGTTAGAGTAATATGTAAATTGTTTGTCTTCTGGGTTTAATTTTCTCCATAAATCCACTAAATTTATTTCTTTCATCATTTCCTTACAAGTCTTGGGAAACTCTCTTTTCCCTTTTTTGTTCTTGCTCGCATTACTATGGTCCTTTTGGTAATCAGCAATAGAGTTAAAATCGCCTATCATACAGATGTTCCTTTTTTCAAATCCTATTATTTTTTGCTGTAAATATTTAAATTTTTTTCCTAGTTCTTCATTTGGTGCATAAATTCCTACCAATAGAAATGAAATAGTATTAATCGAGATTTCTAAAACCAGAGTTCTTCCTTCTGGGTCTGATCAAATTAGATCTGCTTTTAGATCATCTTTCATGTATATTGCAATTCCTTTCTTTTTTTGTTTATCTGCTGGTGCCGTAAATAACTTCCCTAGTTTAGGGCAAATTAAATATCTTTCATCATTTTTCCTAATGTGAGTTTCTTGTAGACATATTATGTCGGCGTTTTGTTTAATTAGTTTAGCTATTATCCTTTTCCTTTTAGTTGTCGAATTTAAACCATTTATATTGATAGATAGGAGTTTCTTTTCTTCCTCCATTTAGCTAGGTCTGTTTCGCTTTTTGTCTTGTGATAATTCGGCTCTCTCCTTGTAGTTGTTGTGGGATTGGTTCTTCTCTCTCTTGATGTGGGTAGTCGTTCCCTTGGCTTTGGGGGTCCTTCTTTTTTATTTCTATGGTGATTTCGGTCTTCCTGCAAATTTCTTTTTGATTCCTCCTTGGTATTTTGGTCTTCCGTGCCTACTAACTGTTCGTAAAAATCTTGTGCCCATTCCATAGAGTCTATTTTGATTTTGCTTTCTTTCCATGTTATTAACATCCCTTCCGGGATTAACCATTTGAATGGAATTCCTTTTTGATTTAGATAACTAGCTAAGAATTTGTAATCTCCTCTTATTTCCCTTATTTTCCTTGGGATTTGCTTGAGGATCATAATCTCTTTGCCCTTGTACATTATTGTTCCATCTCTCGACAGTCTGAGTATTATATCTTGCACACTCCTTCTTGCGAAATGGATGTGAACCTCTCTCGGACATTTATGGCATCTTGCGTAGTTGGTACTGACCCTATAAACTTCATCAAATTCCTTGAGTATGTCGTCTTTATCTTTTCCTAACAGTTCGGCCAGTATTTCTGCCATTAGCTGCTCTAGTTCTTCATCCTTCGATTCCTCCACATTCTGAAATCTCAGGTATTCAGCTGCCTTGTCCATTTCTAGGTAGACCAAGGAATCTTCCATTTCTTTGCTTACATTTTTTAATTCTTCGTCTACCCTTTCTAGATTCTTTTCCATTCGTTCCGTCCTTGTCTCTATTTCTTTTATCATTGTTTCATTTTTTTTCCATAGCCTGTTGTAATGTCCCAATCTTGTCCTCTACCTTAAGTATGTCCGCTTTCATCTCAGCTTTTAGCTTTCCCATCTCTTCTTTTAATTTGCTGATATCCGCTCTTGTTTCATTATGATTCTTGATCATTATTTCTTACAGTTTTGACATTGATTCTTGCAAAGTTAGCAGAGTAGATTGTATATTAGCATTCAAGACATTGGATTGTTTTTCTCCTGTTAGGGATTCTTCAATAGTTTTTTGAATTGTAGGGGAAGCTGTTGCCAGGGTGGTTGTTAAGGTCAGGGTAGTCTTCCTTCCCGTTTTCAGGGCCGTGGTTGTTGTGGAGGTCATTTCTTTTAGTATTTGTTTTTGCTGTTGAATTATGTTAATTATGTTGTACCAAATCACCATTCAGTGTTATTACCCTTATGATAAAATTTCAATGTCTAATTGCTTGGACTACCTATCTATTGAGTGGTTAAATTCAGTACTGTCAACTAGAAATTAAGATATATAAATACGTATTATTTTTGGTCTTATGTCTTCAATCAGGCATGTAGTTTGCAAAATCTATATTCCAATACTATAGAACACTATCCAACACTATATAATATTCTCTATTATAAATTTATATAACAAATATATATAGCAAGTAATATATCAAATCAAACCAGATTTCAACTTTATAAAATTATAGGTTTTATAAATCTATATAAACTTTTATCTAATCCTATATCTTAATATTAAATATTCTAAGTATTCTGAATCAGCAATATTTTAGTTCAAAGTAATATTACTCTTCCCCCAATAAGTTGATTATATTCACACACTAAATTGTAGTACTTTAACCTTTGCTAATTACTGTTTAGCATTTAATCTTCTACTTACTAATTATAAAATTCTTAACCTTGTTATTATTTTCCCTATCCAACTGGTCGGAGTATGACAATCCTTATTGTTACTAATTATTCAAAGCAATTAAATCAATTAGCAATTAAATCTAGTAATCAGTATATCTTTTCTAAGTAAATAAATTTATAGCTATTATTAAAAAAAAGTGAAAAGAGAAAAGGGATTCACCTTAATATCAAAAAGTCAGTAAATAGAAGACAGGATAGGAAGTTTAACAGAATAATACCAAGGGAGAACCCAAGAGAATAAGGTAGAGTGGTAAGAAAATAGAGTTTTAAGGTCAGAATTAAATCCAATGTTTTTGGAATTTTGTAATTCTCTTCAGGCACACCGGAAGGTGAAAAGTGCTGAGTAATCGCTGTCAGCAATCAGTCTCTTCCCAAACTTCAATTACTCTCTTTTTTTTTTCAAATACTTTTGAGTTCAATATCTTAATCTCCTTCACTTACTGCCTTCACCTCAGTCAGTTTAGGATCAAATAATGTTCTCCTCCAAATCGGTTAAAGGTCTATTGAGCAAATAGTGTCAAATAGAGTCTGTTATTTTATTGCGCTAAGTTCAAAGATTCAATGTATTGCATTTAGCGCCACGTTTCTTTCTCTTCCGTAGCCTCTCTCCTCTTCGGGTTTTAAACCTAGGGAATAGTCCAATGTAACAGTCCACTCAAAAACTCGAATCCACAGGTCTCTTAATCTTTCCAACAGTTTCTTCTTCTACTCACAGACTTCTCCTTTCAAATGCTGTAATCCACACTTTCACTCCGTCTGCCAAGCCTTTCCACCCATGCTAATCACACTTTCGCTTTTCTAGCCGCTTTTCTCTCGGGCTTCTGAAAGATATAACTCACAATAAAAGGAAAAGAAATCATCTCCGGTCTCACTCTTCACTGTTAAAGTCTTTCTGCACCTCTTTCTCCACCGATCTTGCAAGCTGTCACTTTCTCACTTTGTCACATCGGAGGCAGTCCGGACTTTGGAGCCGCCATTAACAGGCGGCTGGCTCTTTCGCGCTGGGCTCAGGGGATCTTCTCTTCGTTGCCAGGGGGTTGCCTTCCCCCACACTGCAACCTGAGGGTCCCCTACACCGATACGAATCTCTCCAGGATTCGGGTATCCTCTGGGGATCGCTCCAAACGCAAGAAGAGGTACTCTGAAACCGCAGCTGGGCTTCTCCACCTCTGCACATCCCTGTTCTGCCACCGGAAGTCCTCCAAATGCATTTTCTTTAACATACTTCTTTTGTGTCTTCTGTCCTGTCCTTGTTCAAATCTCTGTAAACTTCATTGACCTTGTAAATTTGAATAATTAATTGCTTTGATTTTTCCCAAAGTTGGATATAGCTGCTGACTGAAGAACTTTCCCCTATTTAGAAAAAATAAAATTGCTTTGCCATTACTATGCTACATATGAAATTACACAAGGCTCTTATTATAAAATAGCTATTTTCACATTTCTTCTACATTTAATATTATGTAACTCCCTCCCCCAGGTTCTCCTTCAGGAATAAACTAGGTTTCCTGATCTAAGGTTTTTCCAATATAAAATTTTGTTGCACTAAAAACAAGCAATGCCTTCATTAAATTCCAGCTTCCAAACTGTAGTATCTTTTATTAGAAGGTATTCTTATTATGACAGCTAGAGGTATCACATGTGTGAACAATCAGAATTACTTACTCTGGATTGCCAAAATACACCTGAGAAGGCTGCTGCTGAAATGAAACTTCATTAAACTGGTAGTTAGCCATGGATACCATCCCACCAATGACAAAGTCCCCTTCCTGGTATCATTCATTTGGAACAGGTATGGGTTCAACTGGATGACATGGCAGAGACTTTACTCTGAAGAGTGGAAATAGGAGAAGAAAGAACATTTGGTCAGCAAATGCTCTCTGAGTATAGACCTTCTACCACCAGCAGCTTTCTATGTTAGTCTGTATTCAGTAGCCTCAAAATTTCTGTTAAGTGCAAGTCTGAAGCCTAACTTTTAACCCTGATTCTTCTTACTTATAGTGATAAAACTGAAAAAGGTCTGAATGATGACGTTGAGTTCCAGCAATACAACTTAATTTGGAGCAGTTGAAATCACAGGACATGTGTGTTCTTTTCTTCTACTCCCCAGTCTCCACGAGGCTGTCCTTTTAAATATTTTTTCAATTTTCTCTAATGTCTTCTTCGGTTGTTTGCAGTTTTGATGAAGGGAGGAAATTATTATCATTGGAATAATTTCAGTGGGGAGTTAATTCATCCCAAAGGTACACCATTGAGCATGAAAACTTTGGTCATTTTTTAACTTTTCAATTAAAAATGTTTTTGTGTTCATGCAAGTGTCAGCATTCCAAGTAACACCCCTAACCACAAAAAAAAAAAAAAAAAAAAAACAACTCCAAGGCTGGCAATTCCTCAAAGTTCCAGTTTATTAGAGATGTCATATTGACACATCTGGGAAACCCGAATCTGAAAGTTTCTGGGTTTTCCCCACCCAAAAGAAAGTCAAAGACCCATCCCCTTCACCCACATGTCCATCACATGGTCCAATCAATTCATCATCCAAACTGGAGATATCCCCCAGTCACGCCTATCCAAATCCAGGCTGAATGTCATTGACTCCTAGAGAAATGAATGTTGTTATGGCTATATATTTCCACCAACTCCTTGTAGTTCCTCCCTCCCAATTTTCTAGAGCACTAGATGTGGCAGCCCTGAAGATTCAAAACAAAAGATGGGTTTTGGGGCTGACAGGTGGATCGATTTACAATAACACTTACACAAATGAATTTCTGTAGTAAAACAAAGGATTGCTAATATCACTCCCCAGAAATTTTTGGAAATAACAACATTGTTCCATTTGTAATTTGCAGACCTTCTTACATTGTCATATGAACAACACAATAGATAAATTAGGTTAATCTGAAGAACCTGATCCACATCTATCTGGAAAGGATCTGTAATCAGGGCAAGAAAATTGTTCGAAGTGGAGTTGATACCATAGATTTACATAGATTAACAGAGTTGGAAGGGACCTTATAGATCATCTAGTCCAACCCTCCATCCAAGCAGGAGACCCTATACCATCCCTGACAAATGGCAATCCAATGTACCCTTGAAAGCCTCCAGTGATGAAGCTCCCACAATTTCCAAAGGCAAGCTGTTCCATAGATTGGTTGTTCTCACTATCAGAAAAAAAAAAATTCTTATTTCTAGAATCTCTCCTTGATCAGTTTCCATCCATTATTCCTGTCTAGCCTTCAGGTGCCTTGGAAAATAATTTGAGCCCTTCCTCTCTGTGGCAGCCCCTCAAATATTGTAAGACTGCTATTATGTCTCCCCTGGTCCTTCTCTTCACTAGACCAGCCATGTCCAGTTCCTGCAACTGTACTTCACATGTTTTAGCCTCCAGTCCCCTAATGATCTTGTTTGTCCTTCTCTGTACTTTTTCTAGAGTCTCAACATCTTTTTGATAGTGTGGTGACCAAAATTGGATGCAGTATTCTATGTGTGATTTTATTAAGGCCTGATACTCTTACCTGTTACTTACTTTTAAGAATCTCATTGTATATCCATGGGAGATCTGCTGAACATCCCTCCATTTGGAAAGGATATCTATTCCGTTGTCTCTATCTACTATAATTGACACTGAAGAAAGGAGGAAAACCAGCAAACACCATGTCACCCACCACCAATTATCTGAGCTGATCCAGAAAGACATAATGATTAATGGTACTGAATACCACCAAGAGGTCAAATAGGGCAAGAGGGATGCCCAACCGCCATTCCACCAATGCCAGATATAATCCAAAAGTGCAACCAATATAGTTTCTGTCCCATATCTGGGCCAGAATCTTGAGTGAAAAAGATCCAGATAATCTGCTTCATCCATGGCCATTTGAACCAGTCATACAATCCAAGCTCAAAGGTTTTTCTCTTTGAAAGAACAACAACTTATGAGTGTTTACAGTTGTCATATCCATTGAGATCCCATTTTACTGTGTTCTCCTGTGATAGAATTTTTAATATTCATAAGTACTAAATTCACATACTTATGTGAATATATACCATGAAATGAATTGCATGGTAATTAAGACATTAATTTTTAAAAAATCAATTTTCCATTTCAGATAAGCTGAAAAAACTAAGTTTGTGCAAATTTCTTCAATTTTCAATACACTGCAGAATATTCATGTAAAGTTTTTATAACTGTATTACTATTGGTTCATATATGGAATACATATATTTGTTTCTTTTTCAGTTTTGTTTTATTTACTTCTTGTTTGTTTCTATTTTCCTTTGTATTTAATAATTTGATAAACAAATCGAATTTGAAAACCAGAACTTTTAATTTGGTTACTCGTAAACAGTGTAAATTTGGGGAATGTATTAGTTCTTCAGCTTCAACCTTTAGATCATTTCCAAAATCACAAAACAATATAAATAAAATTTAAAAACCTACTTGAATGGAATATAAACTGAATGAATTTAAAATTCTTGTCTCTTTTGGTTTTTCTAAATTTCAAAGTGGTTTTTTTTTAAAATAGAAGTGGCAAAAAGGAATGCAGAATAATAATGTTGGAAGGGACATTGGATATCTTCTAATCCAACCCTCTGCTCAAGCAGGAGACCTGAAACTATATCTGTCCAGTTTGTTCTCAACAGCCTCCAGTGATGAAGTACTCAGAACTTCTGGTGTAATGTGGAAAGAAATGATGTGGAAACAATTTCAGTCATGGGTTTAAGGTACAAACTGCTACACTACAGAATATTAGCATAATGTGGGAGTGATTCTATCTCAGAGATAAAGTGAAATCTGATCTTCTCTTATTTTATAGGTGATGATTCCCATTCTGTAAGTTTTTACCTATAATAAATCTGTGTATGAAGTATGGGATTATTGGATTTGATGAATTGTTATTCAATTGTATATTAAAAGAGACTACAGAGAACTGCTAATTAAAGGAAATTATGGAGAGAATATAGTCCTGTGAATAGAAATACGAGGAACTAAGGAACATCTCTCTTGAAGAAAGGATGAATTTCATAATAAATCTGCACATATCACTTGGTTTCATAACTTGTCCTGACTCACAAATCACACTGCAAAATTACAGTAGATGTAGTAACATCTTTCAATAATTATTCAGGGTGATAAATATTTTAATTCAGTTTAATATTAAACTGTGTGTTTTCTTAGAGTAACTGCAACATAATAAGTGAAAAGAACAAACTCAGAGCAAAAAAGGGGAAATGGCATTCTTATCCATCTTCTGTGGTTGTAAAAGGAATGCATTTATTGTCTTTACATGATCTTATTCACACTGGAGTTCACACTGCATTTCTTAGATGTTTACTTTAAAAAAAAAGAAAATTGCTAATAGAAAATCAGGTTTGGCCTTCATGTCTTTAGAGTTACCACTGTACTTACATTTCAATTTGATACTTCTTTAAATGTATTTGTGTCATTTCAGACAATTTATATGGATGGTTAGAAAACTTTCATTGATTGACTTGAGATTAGCTGGTTTCTGGTTTTCCTCAAAACATATTCTCTCATTAAGTTCTGTGAGCCTCCATTGGAAGTTCTTGGAACAGGGAAAAAGATTTCCCAAAATCCAGATTTCCAAGTATATCAGAATGGTAAAATTACAGCTATTGGAATAAATTAAATATATTTTGAATTTTGATGTTTCTCCTCTCAACTTAAAAACATAATAAAAAAGAAAAAAGTATTTAAACAAATCTTCTTATCAGTTGTTCCCTGTTATTTAAATCAGGCCTCAAAACCATAATGTAACATTTAGGAAAAAAGATGCAGCCCAGGAGCGCACCACTAGAGCACAAGATAGAGAATATCTCCACAGCCACCATGGCTTTTCCTCTGGTGCTCAGGTATGTTGGTACAAAGGAGGCCCACACACTGCAGAAAGCCAACATGCTGAAGGTGATGAACTTGGCTTCATTAAAGCTGTCAGGCAATTTACGAGCCTGGAAAGCCACAATGAAGCTGGCAAGTGAAAGGAGGGCCATATAGCTCAGGACACAGTAAAACATAACAATTGAACCTTCATTGCATTGTAGAACCATTTCTTCAGTTGTTGAATGCATGTCTAATTCTGGGAATGGGGGAGAGGTAGATAACCAAACAATACAGATGCTTGCTTGGAGTAGAGAGCAGAGAAGGACAATAGAAACAGCCAGTCTTTTCCCCACCCATGTCCTCATCTGAGATCCTGGCTTGGTGGCCTTGAAGGCAAGAGAAACAAGGATGGTTTTGGCCAACACACAAGAGATGGACAATGAGAAAGTGATGCCAAATGCAGGCTGTCTGAGGAGACAGGTGACTCTCCCAGGTTGTCCAATAAAGAGCAAAGGACAGAGGAAGCAGAACAGAAGAGAGATGAGGAGAATGTAGGTGAGATCCCGGTTGTTGGCTTTGACAATTGGACTGTCTTTGTGCTTAATAAAAGTTCCCAGCACCCATGTTGTAGTGATGGAGGAAAAAGCAGCAAGACAAGCTAAATTATACCCTAAAGGTTCTTCATAAGACAGAAAGTTTATCCTTTTCAGGAGACATCCATTTTTTTCTTGATTTGGATACTCATCTTCTGGACATTGGACACAAGCTACCATATCTGAAATTGGAAAAAAAAAGACACACGTTGTAATCAGGAAAAATAAAATAGCAACAGTGACTAAACTGAGTCCTAAAGATTCTTTATAAGACAAGCAAAAAAAATTTCACAAATTTTTTTTTGCACTGAAAGTCAGAATGTCTAAAAAAACAAGTCAATATAGATTCATGAGACAGAGAATTAATGCCATGCTTAGAATCATATAATTTTCAATGAACTTTTTCATTGACTCGTTCCACTTCCAAATATTGTGATACTTTGGTACTCAACTGCTTGGAAACTCTTTGAATTTGGCATTTTGACAGGAAAAGTTTGTCCCAGTACTCATTGTTTGTTTGGTACTCAACACACAAGCTGGAATTAGTCTGTTTTATCTGCATTGTGACTCACTACATTATTCATTATGGGGGAAATTGTTTGGTACTCATGGTTTTTATAGAATGGGACAATTTGGTGCAGCCAATTCACCATACCCAACTTGCCATGGTGAAGTGAGTGCGGCCAACTCACCATGGCAAATTCATGGTGTGATAACTTGCCATGCCATACTCATTGTGGGACAACTCATTGTTTGACAATTCAGCAATTCAATTTAAATATTTAAAATAATATTAAAATGATTTTTGTCATTCACATTTTGTTTTCTCCCTCCTTTTGCATCCTTTCTTTTAATGACTCAATTCCACAATTTCTTTGATATAAATGTAATTCTTGTCCTGTGGTGAATTGTCATGTAACAAATTGGCCAAGGCAACATGTCCCACAGTGAGTTGGCTGCACTGAGATGGCCGTGCCAAGTTGTCCTAGACCTTCATTTTTGGTTGTCATTCTATCTTGAACCAATTAATGTTGAGTACTAATGTACCACTGTAAAATGACATGAATGTATAACCTGAACAAAAACAACAACAACAGATTAGCTGAAGGTATTAGTATTTTAGTATTTATTTGATTTGTCAATCGCTTACAAGATACAGGTGTAAGAATAAATATAGTTTTGAATATATGAGATAGATACTTATGAGATAGATGGATACTTATAAGAAAAATAAAACAACAATAGGACAGGGATGGTAGGTGGAACACAGACTCAGTGATAAACTCAGTGTACTTCTATGGTGTACTTGATTTCTCTGGAAGTTTTTCTGGAATTTCAACTTCATTTCTATAGCAAAAAACAACAACAACAGAGTATTGTGTTAGCTTACCCATCTCCTTGGAGATTTTTCCTTTTGGACATGGAACACAATCATAGCAGCAGAATTTTTTCCCTTCATTCTTCCTCTTCTGATAACCAGGGTGACAATAATCATTGCACAGAGAAATAGGAATGACCTAATTATAAATATTAAATGTTAGAAGATGCATTGTTTTGAAGAAAAAATAGTTAATATACTGGAAATAAATATTATATTAAAAGAAATACCCTAACAAAAGGCTGTACAAAAGGATCAAAAATTCAATTTATTTAAAAACAGTTAGGTCCTTTTCAATTTGACCTTTAATTTGAATTTGTGAGTTTATCTGATCTGAATTTCCAGGTGTTTTTTCCCCAATTAGATTCATATCAAGATCTCAATATGGAATATTTCATTAATTCAATTTATTCAATGTGAAAAAATGAGTGAATCAAATTCCCTTTAAATCACAGCTCTAATGCATCTTCACTCAAAAAGGAAATACAGTCACTTAAATGCATGTGTTTGTCTTTCACTTTTTTTTCCAATTTTTAGGGGAAGTATAATAAATAATGTAAAAATATATATTTGTCTTAGTTTTTAATAGTAAAAGTTGAAAGAATAATCTTCTTGATTTTTATAAGTTGCCTGGAAGAAAAACACTAAATATCCCAAACAAATGAACCCATCTTACAATGATCATACAAACTCTCCTTGCATCCATACCTGGTTAAACAATCTGTGCCAAACTATCATGTCCACATTTATGGCTAATTCCTTTCCTTTGAGAGCATCAGGGTTCACTGTTCCAACCTTTACTCTCTGGTAAGTAGAATTGGGAAAGACAGCTATATTTATAATATCAAATCCACCCTCCATCTTCTTTTGATCATAAAAAGTCAAGGTTTCTCCAAGAGAATTATTGAATTTCATGCCTTTCAGAAATTGGTGGAGCTAGATTATTGGGACAAATAAAAAAGGAAAATAAAGAATAGAAAGGTATGAGTAATTTTGTCATATTTGCACTATACTTTTGAGAGAGAAACTCTGAAAACATAGACAATCGATTTGTTCAACCTCTTGAGAAACTGTTTACTGCCACCAACATGGTGGGGGGGGGGTACAGAAAATAAGAAGGATTCAATATTGCAATTTAAGGAAGGGTCAAATAAAAGGTAAAATGGATTCTAGGCTAGCACAACCCCTTGATCCCAGAAAGAGACATATAAAAAACTGAAGAAACAATTTCTAAACATGCTCCTCACTTTCCATCTATTTTCATTTCATGTTATTCTGATAGATATAAGGTTGTTAAGGATGTGTTAAGGACTGAACAACAGCTAAGGAACATTCCTTTACTATCTTCATCAATAGGTGAAATTCCTGAATAGCCAAAAGACCTCAAAAACCAGAATTTTAGTTCAGGGGTCTCCAAATCCTGAGCTATGGACTGGACTGGTATTAGCCCATAACCTGTTGGGAACTGGGATGGGCAAGTGATGGGTGAGCTCACGAAGCTTCATCTGCACATGCATGGCATCTAGGTTGTGCACACAAAACTATCTCCCCCTTCTGCCACTGCCACTGCTGCCTCCATTGCCACTGCATGGAGCCAGAAAGGTTGGGGACCACTGTCTTAGTTCATTCATGATTCAATCCTTGCTTCTGAACATGTCCAGGGAATAAAATGGAAAACATACACTGTGAACTTAAACCCAACAACAACATAGAAAAATTCAGCTGAGTTCAGTTTTTTACTTGCTTACACACAATAGACAGAATCTTTCCTGATTAAAGCCTTACTATTCTCATCCTAACAGATATATACTGAGACATTCAAAGTATGGCTATTCTAATTCCTTTCTATCTTTTTTTTTTCAATATCCAAGCTATGTGTCACTTGCTCAAATTTCTGGAATGTGTTCTCTTCATCCTGGGTATCTGCCTGTTAACTGTAGTCCATCAAACCAACTCCACCTCTACAAAAATTATTTCTATAAATACAAAGATGCAAATAAAGATAAATATGATCAATGGACATTAATATTTGCTTCTTGCCTGCTTGCATCATGCACTCTTTTCTATTATCTAGTGCAAAGTATTTGTAGCACACAAATCACCTGCCATGGTTGTGAATCTTCATACTCTGATAATTTATGCCTCAAAAAATGCTTGTGGTTAGATCGAAATAAGGAAACAGCATGTAAAGCTTGAGCCAATACATAGACTGCATTATAGATACTATAGCTGTGCCCGGACACTTCCAGCTCAAAAAGAGCTCTAGGAATATCTTTCATCCTCTCATTTCCAGTACAAGTTTCACTGTCTGGAAGGGTCAAGGTATGAGCTGACAATGAACAATCAAATACTTGTTCCCAGAAAAGTGGAAAAAATCCATCTTCTTGAATCCAAGGAGGCTTTATGAAGTTCAGGAATTCCTTGAACCTGGGAATGTCTTTGGAGTGAATTGTAAAAAAAATAGCACCATCTAAACCCTGCCGATCCCATTTTTTATTCATTCCCGTTAATAAATAATCCATCTGGGCAGTCATGATCCATACCTTTCCCAAGGAACTCTGCTCATGTCTAGGATCAAATGTGAATATAGTATTAATTATCCATGCAATTGTCAAAGTTTCTCCACAGATGATAAAGGTATTGATCTTCTCATCAGCTATGTGCTTGTAAATATTTAACCCTATATGGAACATTTCGGATAAATTGTCCCAGTGGGTTAAATAGGGAATTCTTTGTGTACAAGCAGAGCAGATTCCATGCTGGGAAAAAAGAGACTCCATGGTCTGCAGAAAATATTCTCCATGCCTATTATCAATAGTAAAGAGCCCAACCCATCTCCACTCAAATCGTTGAAGCAGTCGGATCATCCCAATGTATTGTGAGGACTCATTCGGAACCATGGAGTAATAGATGGGAATTGCAGCACTATGAATATCCTTCGGGGCAAATGACCCATATGTGAGCTAATAGAAAATAAATACCTATTATATATTATCATCATCATCAATTTCTCTTTTTCTATTTGTATACTTATATTTCTTGGCACATATGGTCACATTGTGAGCTACGTGGGCATTGTTCAGAGTATAATCTTTTTTTTCATTGCCCTCATTTGGAAAAAGAAAGGAGAAGGGAATATTCATGCCTCTGTCCTCAAAGATCCTACCTGTGGAATCTTGTAAAACTGTATAAGGTCTGCAATATACAATGAGGTTTCAGAGCTGAGTCCCCCAATGACAGAAAAGAAATTTTTCCTTGTGTCACACTTGTAGTTGGGGACAAATTTCTGTGACCTGAACAGGAGTTCTAGAGTGGTCCGATAAGTCATCATTGCATTGTAGTAGCTGTCGTGAATATGGAAGCCAAGAGTGACGTTGGACAAGATTTTTGGATTCTCATTGATCTCCTTCACAGCAAAGACCAAGGAAAGGACATGCTGGTAGAATTTTGTTAGCACGCTGAAAACAGGATAATGTATAGGTCTCATTAAATATTCCTAATTCTACCCACTTTCCTGTAACCTCATGGAGGTGCTTTGGTCAACATTCAAACACAATTGAAGAACAGCTATTTCAACACTATTGCCATCTCTACTGAACTGAACTAAAGGAAAATGTTTCTGGGACTCAGCATTCTGGGCCAATGGGTGGTAAATGAAAAGAAACCACAGTGGATGGACTGGAAAATGAGGAATGAAAAAACATCTAAAGGGAAAGCATGGAGAAAAATATTCTGCTAGAGAAGAAATTCAGAAAACTGATGAAAATACCACAATAACAGAGTTGGAAGGGATGTTGGAAGTCTCCTAGTCATTCTAAAGTAGTAGATCCCTATACTGTTCAAGACAAGTGGCTATCCATACTCTTGTTAAAAACCTGCAGTGTTGGAGCATCCACAACTTTTGAAAGCAACTGACTCTACCGATTAATTGTTCTAATGGTTCTAACAGTTCTAATTAAGGAAATTTCTTCTTAGTTTCACGTTGATTCTCTCCTTGATTAGTTTACATCCATTGTTTTTTGGTTTGCCTTCTGTTGTTTTGGAAAATAGGTTGTGGCAGCCCCTCAAATATTGGAACACGGCTATCATGTCATCCCTAGTGACATGATAGCAGCATTCCAATAGTAAGATAGTATACTATAATATAGTATAGATAGTGTACTATCTATACTAATATCTATAAATCTATATCTAATAGTATAGATGGTAGATACGACTCTGTGGCCGAATGAATCTTTTTTTAACACACTTCTTTTATTATCTGCTGTCCTGTACCTGTTCAAATCTACATAAAGTTAATAAACCTTTGACTTTCTAAATTTTATTTATTAATTGATTTGATTTTTTTCATGCAGCTATGGAAAAGGAACTCCTCTTTAGAAAAAATAAAATTGCTTTACCATTGCTATGCTACTTATGAAATCACAGAAGACTCTTATTATGAGATAGCTATTTTCACATTTCTGCTAAGTTTAGTATTATGTAACCCAACCACTCCCACCAGAATTTTCCTTCGAGCATAAACTATGTTTCCTGATCTATGGTTTTTAAATTTTTGTTACATTAAAAACAAACAATGCATTAATAATATTCCAAATTCCAAACTATAATATCTTTTATTAGAAGGTATTCTCATTATGAAAGGAAACAGTCTAGAGCTGTCACATATGTGAACGATCAGAATTACTTACTCTGGGCTTTCAAAATAGTCCTGAGAAGGATGTTGCTGAAATGAAACTTCATTAAATTGGTAGTTAGCCATGGATACCATCCCACCAATGACAAGGTCCCCTTCCTGGTACCATTCATTTGGAACAGGTATGGGTTCACCTGGATGATATGGCAGAGACTTCACTCTGAAAAATGCAAATAGAAGAAGAAAGAACATTTGGCCAGCAAATGCTCTCTAACTATAGACCTTCCACCATCAGTAAGCTAACCCATGTTGGTCTGCATTCATTCTTTTCCCTAATGTCTTTTTCAGTTGTAAATTGTTATCATTGAAATAATGTCAGTAGGGAGTTATGTCTTCAGAATTTTCTCTCCCTTAGTATTTCCTTATTTATTTTCTCTTTGTGATGCAATAATTGGAAATGTTCAGAGAGGAACTTCAATTCATCACAAAGCTACACTTTGAGCATTAAAACTTTGGTCATTTTCCACTTTTCAACTAAAAATGTTTTTGTGTTCAAGCAAGGTTCACAATAACACTTACACAAATGAATTTCTTTAGTAAAATGAATGATGATATCACTCCCCAGAACTTTTTGGAAATGGGAACATTGTTCCATTTGTGATTTGAAGGCTTCCTTGTGAAAAACACAACAGATTAATTAGTCTGCAGAACCTGATCCACATCTATCTGAAAGGGATCTGTAATCAGGGAAAGGCAATTGTTCTGAGTGGAGCTGATACTCGGTACTTGCTTTAAAGGGATCCCTTTGCATATCCATGGGAGAGCTGCTGTAGAATGTCTACTCCTTTGTCTCTACCTACTGTAATTGACCCTGAAAAAAGGAAGAAAATACCATGCACAACACCATGTCAACACCACCCATTCTCTGAGCTGATCCAGAAGGATATCATGATCAATGGAACTGAAAGCCACCAAGAAGTCAAGTAGGACAAGAAGGGATTTACAACGCCAATTCCACAAATGCCAGAGATCATTCAAAAGTACAACCAATATCGTTTCTGTCCTGGGACAGAATCCTGAGTGAAATGGATCCAGATAATCTGCTTCATCCATGACCATGAGCCTCAGTGTCCTGGTGGCCAGAGTACAGTACTGAAGATTACTTCTGCTGCCTGCTGGCTGCCTGTAATTTGGCAGTTCTAATCTCACCAGGTTCAAGTTTGGCTCAGCCTTCCATCTTTCTGAGGTGGATAAAATGAGGACCCAGATTGTTTGGGGCAATATTCTGACTATGTAAACTGCTTAGAGAGGACTGAAAAACATTGTATAGCAGTATATAAATCTAAGTGTGATTTCTTTGCTATCTGTACCAATTGTGCAACCAAAATTCAAAGATTTTTCTCCTTTAAAGAATAAATATTTTCTACCTGAAATAGACTTTGACAGTGTTACAATTGTAATATCCACTGAGATCCCATTTAAAAATATTCTATTATAGATAGAATGTCCTATTTTATCTCCTATGATAAAAAAAATTAATATTCTTAAGTACTAAATTCACATACCTATGTGAATATTCACCATGGATTGAATTGCATGGTCATTAAGACATATATTTTTTAAAAAATCCATTTCAGATAAATAAAAAACTTATCTTTGTGCAAATAGCCCCAATTCTCAATATACTGTAGAATAATTGTAGTTTTATAACTGTATTACTATTGGTTCATATATATTAGTTCATGGCAGCCATGGTAGCATAGTGGTTAGGATGCAATACTACAAGCTATTTCAGCCGACTGCAATTTGGCAGTTTGAATCTTATCAGGCTCAAGGTTGACACAACCTTCCATACTTTCGATGTTGGTAAAGTGATGACCCAGATTGTTGGGGGCAATATGATAACTCTCTAAATCAGGGGTTGCCAACCTTTTGGACCTCAGGGACCACCAAACTCATAATTTTAGATCCCAGGGACCACTAACCGGTTCTGTGGGAATGGCCTAATTTGTGGGTGTGGCTTGGTGGTCATGTGACTGGCGGGGCATGGCTTGTATGTAAATATTATATTTATATAAATATTGAATTTTTTTATTAAAAAAGAGCAACTTTTACCCAAAATCAGGCAAAGCAGGCAAATTGAGTTGCTCACACAATCACAGATTCATTCAGAGATCTATCTATCTGCCATCGGCTAGCTCAGTCTGTCACATAAAATTTGCTTGCAAGCAAACTCACAAAATTAACTCACAACACACCATGCATGTAAATATTGATTTTTTTTTTATAAAAGGAGCAACTTTTACCCAAAATCAGGCAAAGCAGGCAGATTGAGTTGCTCACAGAATCATTCAGTGATCTATCTATCTGCCATTGGCTAGATTAATCTCTCAAATTTGCTTGCCCTGAGTCTGCACTGAATTTGCTTGCAAGCAAACCTTCAGTCCTAAGGGAGATTTGGCTGTGCTGAGCCGAAGATTTAAAAAGACTAGCAAGAAAACAAGAAATCCAACCATTTCCTACTTCCTAGCTAATCTAAATCTGCTGGCACAGCAGAACAGATGATGGTTGGAAAAAGGAAAAATAGCAACTTAGCAGACAAGTTTTCCGGATAAGGAGTGAGTGGGCAGGGAGGGTTCCTGTGGGCCATGTGAGCTGAGCAGCCTTGTGTTTCTGCACAGCCTGGATTAATTGCTTTGTGGGGGTGCTCTGGGGGTGAGATTTCTTTGTGGCCCACCAAAATTTTCTCTCAGCCCACCGGTGGGCCACAGCTCACTGGTTGGTGACCGCTGCTCTAAAACACCAAGAGAGGGCTGTAAAGCACTGTGAAGCAGTATATAAGTCTAAGTGGTATTGCTATATAGAATATACATATTTGTTTAGAATAGAATAACAGAGTTGGAAGAAACCTTGGTTTCTAGTCCAACTCCCTGCCTAGGCAGGAAACTGTACACCATTTCAGACAAATGGTTATCCAACATCTTTTTAAAAACTTCCAGTATTGAAAGCATTCAAAACTTATGGAGGCAAGTTGTTCCACTGATTAATCGTTCTAACTGTCAGGAAAGTTCTCCTTAGTTCTAAGTTGTTTCTCTCCTTGATTAGTTTCCACCTATTGCTTCTTGTCCTGCCTTTAGGTGCTCTGGAGAATAGCTTGACTCCATCCACTTTGTGGCAGCCCCTGAAATATTGGGACACTGCTATCATGTCAGCCCTTTCTAGGGATGGCCCTTAGAATTAGGTGCAAATTAAACCTGATGTAAATCATGCTGATTCCAAGCCACCTATTCTAATCTTAGTGTCAGCTCTGAAAGCCATATTTTATTTGGGAGCTTCGAGGCTGCCATATTTTGCGCCTATGAATTTGGAAGGGGGGATTTCATAGAGAGGTAGAAGAGTAGACTCAACAACATTCTTTCACATAAAATCAAGGCCATGTTCCCTGGCATGTGGAGGGGAGTGTTTGAAGGAAGGTCTCCAGTTGGGACAACGTTTGACTGGACCATGTGATGGAATGGTGGGTGCAGAAGAGGGATTTTTGATTTGCTAAAGAATGGGGAGTCCATGATAGACAGTTTGAGATTGAAGCTGTGAGGGTTTGAGGCTGTAACAATGGAGTCTGGTAGAGCACTCCAGGCATTGACCACTCTGTTGCTGAAGTCATATTTTCTGCAATCGAGTTTGAAGCAGTTTACCTTGAGTTTGTATTGATTGTTTGCCCATGTATTATTGTGGTTGAAGCTGAAGAAGTTATTGACAGGCAATATGTTGTAGCAGACTATTTTGTGTACTATACTTAGATCCAACTTCAGGCAGCATAGTTCCAGATTGTCCAAGGCCACAATTCCAAGCCTAGAGGCATTCTGGTGATGAAGCACTCAGAACTTCTAATGTGATGTGGAAATAATTTCAATCTGCTTCACTACAGACTATTTTCATAATGTGGGAGTGAGTCTTACTCAAAGATAAAGGAGACTCTGATCTTTTGTTATTTTATAGATGAGATTCCTACTCTGTAAATTTTATCTATAATAAATATATGTTATGAATGGTCCCACAGTTTCCATTTGAAGTACTGGACTATTGGATTTGATGAATTGTGATTCCATTGCATTTGAAAAGAGACTACAGTGAACACTTAACAAAATGAAGTGATAGGGAGAATGTACCCCTGTGAATAGGAAGGGGAGGAATGAAAGGAAAACCTCTCATGAAGGAAGGAATGCTTTGATAAAAGAAATCCACATATATCTTAATTCCATATCTTGTCTCACTAAGCAAATTGCTAAGTTAGATGTATTAACATCCTTCTAATAATTAATCAGAATTTATAGATATTTTATTTCTGTTTTGTTATTAAAATGTGTGCTTGCTAATAACAACTGATAACTACAACATAATAAGTAAAAAGTACAAACTCAAAGCAAAAAAGGGAAAAAAAATCTTAGTTATAAAAGTCTTTAGTTATAAAAGAAATACATTTATCGACCTTGTGTGATCTTGTTCAGTCTAGAATTCACACTCTTGGATTTTCACTTTAAAAAAAGAAAATTGCTGATAGAAAATAAATGTTGAACTTTAGTTGTTATATTTAAATTTGAAATTTCTTTAAATGCAATTGAGTAATTTCAGACACTTTAAGTGGATACTTAGAAAACTTTAATTTGTTGACTTGACAACAGGTTTTCTCTGGTTTTGCTCAAAGCATACAAGTACTCCCCCAATAAGTTCTGTGAGCCTCACTATCCCACCAAGATTTCAGAGTTATAACTAAATCAGACTGGAACACATATTCCTTAAAAAAATAACTTAAAATTAATTTTGAATTTTGATGTTATTCTCAGGAGTGATTCTACCTGTTCCACTATTAGTTTGGTGATCGCATGCAGATGTGTGAGCACCTAACAGGCAGACACCTAATGCATGTATATAGCTTTCCACACACCAGCTGAGACCTGCAGCATCAATCAGCTGAGAGGATAAAGGGAAAAGTGCAGGGGCAGGTGGGAGGGCTGATCCTCTTCTTTCTCTTCTCAGCTGATTGTTGGAGGGTTGTTGTTTTTTACTACCAGTTTGGCTGAACTGGTCTGAACCGGTAGCCTACCACCACTGGTTTCTCTTCTCAACTTTAAAACAGAATACAAATAAAAAAAATAAAAAGGTGTTTAAAGAAATCTTCTCATCAGTTGTCCCTTGTTATTTAAATCAGACCAAAATAAAATAATATAACACTTGGGGGGAAAGATGTACTCAGGTAGGTTGGAACAAAGGTGACCCAACACACTGCAGTAAATAAAACAATAGAAATGTATGGGCAATTTTATCATAGTTGTACTATGCTTTTGAGTCTGGAAACATGTAAAATCCATTTCTCCAAGATTTCAGAGTTACAACTAAATCAGAATGGAATACGCACCCCCCCTTAAAAAAATAATAACTTAAAACTTAAATTTTGAATTTTGATGTTTCTCCTCTCAAGTTTGAAATGCAATAATAAAAATGAAAAAAGGTATTTAAATAAATCTTCTTATCAATTGTTCCCTATTATTTAAACCAGGCCTAAATACAATAATGTAGCACTTGGGGACAAATATACATCCTAGAAGCACTGCACTAGAACACAAGATAGAGAAGATCTCCACAGCCACCATGGCTCTTCCCCTGGTGCTCAGGTAGGTTGGAACAAAAGAGACCCACACACTGCAGAAAGCCAACATGCTGAAGGTGATGAACTTGGCTTCATTAAAGGTGTCAGGCAGTTTACGAGCCTGGAAAGCCACAATGAAGCTGGCAAATGAAAGGAGGGCCATATAACTCAGGACACAATAAAACATAACAACTGAACCTTCATTGCATTGTAGAACCATTTCTTCAATTGCTGAATGCATGTCTAATTCTGGGAATGGGGGAGAGGTGGATAACCAAACAATACAGATGCTTGCTTGGAATAGAGAGCAAATAAGTACAATAGAAACAGCCAGTCTCTTCCCCACCCATGTCCTCATCCGGGATCCTGGCTTAGTGGCCTTGAAGGCAAGAGAAACAAGGATCGTTTTGGCCAACACACAAGAGATGGACAATGAAAAGGTGAGGCCAAATGCAGACTGTCTGAGGAGACAGGTGACTCTTCCAGGTTGTCCAATAAAGAGCAAAGAACAGAAGAAGCAAAGCAGAAGGGAGATGAGGAGAGTGTAAGTGAGATCCCGGTTGTTGGCTTTCACAATAGGACTGTCTTTGTGCTTAATAAATATTCCCAACACCCATGTTGTAGTGAGGAAAAACAAAGTAGCTACAGTGGTTAAAATGAGTCCTAAAGGTTCTTCATAAGACAAGAAGCTAATAGTTTTCATGATGCATCCATCTTTCTTATGGTTTGCATATTGGTCATCAGGACATTGAAAGCAAGTAACAGTATCTAAAAAGAAAAAAAATATCAACACAGATTCATAACAATGATCATTATTAATTTTCATATTGATCCACACCCTGATGTTTATACCTTTGTACCAAATATAGGATCTACAGTATGAAAATACATTTGAATATCTCCTTATGTATATTGTGTGTGTTGTTGTATTAAGTCAAATATTAATTGGATTATACACAAGGAAAATTAGCAAACACCATGAAAATCCATTTTATCTTGATTTGCTTTCTTGTGATAAAGGAGCTCTCCAATGATGATTTATGAATATCTGAATATATTTTCATATGTAAAACCATATTGACTTATTGAATATTTGATTTCTTGTTCTTATCACCATCTTGGAATAAATCAGCATTATATATAAAATACACATAGGTATTACACATCCACTTTGAGGAAAATCTGAATAAGGATTTTTCAACTAACCAAATTGTGCAGAAATGTATAGATAGATGGATAGATGGATGGATAGATAGATAGATAGATAGATAGATAGATAGATAGATAGAGAGGTAGATAGATAGAGAGGTAGATAGATAGACAGACAGACAGACAGACAGACAGACAGACAGACAGACAGACAGACAGACAGACAGACAGACAGACAGACAGACAGACAGATAGATAGATAGATAGATAGATAGATAGATAGATAGATAGATAGATAGATGGAAGGAAAAATAAGAAATATTTAAAGTAGCAAGTAATTTAATTATATTCCTCATTATGTCTGTAGGATCCTAATTATTGTTAAGAGATATATTTCTGTAATTTGTCCACTCTTGCTAAGAAATAAATGTTCATTTTCATCAATTTCAGAAATTCTTGATTTCATTATTGTATTTCAAAAGTCTCCTAATTTCGTTGGTGAACTATGGAGGTGTTTGGATTGCATAGTAGTACAAATGTTTCAATTTAAATAGCAAGACATCACTTCTGAAATCCTCCCTTCCTTCTTTCCTTCCTTCCTTCCTTCTTTCCTTCCTTCCTTCTTTCCTTCTTTCCATCTTTCCCAGTCATTGTATTACATATAGTTTTTAAGTTGTACAATCACTTTCTTGTTTTTTCTTGTTTTTTCATTTAAAAAAAAAACTCTCTGAAATAATTTTTTGTGTGTGTGTGAGACTGTATTCCCTATAATGCCAATATTTCTGAATCTCCACTATGATGGTTGCTTGGGTATAAAGCTGAAACCATTTCAAGATTTATTTATTTAATTAATTGAAAAACGGTGTTTGTTGTTGTGTTATCATCATCACTTGTAATTCCATTGTTGGAATCTATAATTCTTCATGTATTAATGAATTTGATTTCACTGCCTGTTTAGTTTCCAAAAAAACTCTTATCCATGCACAACCAGACAATTTAATTAGCTGAAAGTGTTCTACACAATAGACAGTATAACAACAAAATCAGGTGATTTGTAAACTTACCCATCTGTTTGGAGATTTTTCCTTCTGGGCAAGGAATGCAATCATAACAGCAGAATTTTTTCCCTTCCTTTTTTCTTTTCCGATATCCACGGTGACATTGTTCATTACACAGAGAAATGGGAAGCACCTAGTTATCAAAATTAAAATGTTGGAAGATGAGGATTTATTATTTTCAAGAAAATTCAGTTGTTACACTGAAGAGGGATTACATTGTTACATTAAAAACAAAAGTCCCATCTAAAGATTGTAAAACAAGAAATTGATTGGATTTGATGATTTATTTGAAAAACAATTAAGTATATTTCAATTTGCCCTCTGATTTTATTTTGTGAGCACAATTGATCAGGATTTCCAGTTTTTGTTTGATTAAATCCATATGAGAATTTCAAGATAATTCAGACCATTAATTTCACCAGAAGTATTGAGTCAATCCATCATAGATTTGAGCAGAGATTTGATAAAGCTTCATTCAGCAAGAGAAACATGATCTCTTCAAAGCATTATTTTTCTTTCTCATTTACATTAAACTATGTGAGGGAAGTCCAATAAATGTAGTGCACAATACCAGATATTGTTAGCTTTTAACAACGACAGAGAGAAAAAACATAATCTGGTTATCTTCATGGGTTGTCCAGGAGAATAAAAGTAAATATGCCAATCTAATAAACCCATATGTGATGTTTCATTAATTCAGTTTATCAATTTGATCAGATGGATTGAATCAATCAAATTTAGAATAGAATAGAATAGAATAGAATAGAATAGAATAGAATAGAATAGAATAGAATAGAATAGAATAGAATAGAATAGAATAGAATAGAATAGAATAACAGGGTTGGAAGGGACCTTGGACATCTTCTAGTCCAACCGCCTTGTTAGGCAGGAAACCCTACACCACTTCAGACAAATGGTTATCCAATATCTTTTCTAAAACTTCCAGCATTGGAGCATTTACAACTTCTGGAGGCAAGCTGATGCACTGATTAATTGTTCTGTCTGGAAATTTCTCCTTAGTTCTAAGTTGCTTCTCTCTGTCAATCTGTGCTCCATTCAAAATCCAAGAAAGAAATACTTAGACTCCATAGATTAGAGGAAAGAAATATTTTACTGAAAATTGAAGTGGTAGCATCAGGTAAAATTCTGAATCTGAGAAATTAGGCGTGCAAACCACATATACAAAGTGATGGAATTGTTCCCACCCCCCAAAGTTCAAAAGATTCTTCCAATTAAAAGTTCTGGATATGATCATGTGGGCATCTTCAGGTGGTGATGAGGCCTCTGTCCGTTAACCTTGGCATATTTTGATAAAGATTTGCAGCTGCACAAAAGAAAGAAAGCTAAGCGAGAAATAGAAAGCTAAAAGCAGGAATTTATACTCCCCCACTCCTCATTTACACAACACAAGAACACCTCCAGCTCTCTTTCTAGACAATTCCCCCTCCTCCCCCGTTACTTATGGCAGCCAAAAGATTCAAAGCAGTAGCAGAAGATCTTGAAGGCTGACATTCGGCCCCCCTAGAAAAAAGATGTTAGTCCTGCAAGAGAGAAAAGAAAACAAAAGATACTGATTACCAATCAAATACATTTCTAGGGTTTGTCAGGATATTTTGTGCGAAAGTCTTTGATCAGCTTAGGGGCTCTAACATCCTTCTCATTGACCCACTCAGCTTGGGAAGAAGGGAAATGTTTCCAAGCTACGAGGTATTGGAGGCGACCCCTCCACTTTCGAGAGTCCAAAATATTTTTAACTTCAAAATGTTGTTTACCTTCAATCAGCAATGGTATAGGAGGATTAGTCTGGGTTGGTCTCAGACCAGAAGTGTGTTCAGGTTTCAACAAACTAACATGGAAAACCGGATGAATTCATCGAAGAGTTTTTGGACTGTCACAGGATTTACGATCCGTTCAATCGTGAAAGGACCTACATATTTAGGACCTAGTTTCTTTGACTTTTGAGTGGTTTGCAAGTATTTGGTGGACAGGAAAACTTTATCACCCACTTGGTAGGTTTTCTGTGGAGTTCTCTTTTTATCTGCAAACTTCTTATGAGATTGATGTGCGTCATCTAATGCTTTACGGGCAACTGGCCAGTTAAGTTGGAGTTGAGATATCCATTCGTCTAGTGACTGGATGTTAGGTCTTTCACGAGGAAGCTCAGGTATGGGTACAAAGTCTTGTCCTGACGCCACTTTAAAGGGGGTGAACTGAACCCCTCAGTCAGAAATTATATGTTCAGGAATGCCATGCAGTCTATAGATATGTAGTATGAATAGTTTAGCCAACTATTTTGCCAAGGGAATCTTAGAGCAAGGTATGAAATGCGCTTTTTTGGAGAACAGATCGGTTACTACCCAAATAACTGTGTGTCCAGTGCTCTCAGGTAACTCTACTATAAAGTCCATAGAGATTTCCTTCCAAGGAGCTGTTGGCCTGGCCACATTTTGTAACAGACCTGCTGGCTTACCAGGAGGCCTTTTTGCTGAGGTGCAAACTGAGCAGCTAGCCACATAAGTCTCAATGTCCTTTTTCAATGTAGGCCACCAGAATTGTCGCTTAATGAGGTGTAAGGTCTTCATGAATCCAAAGTGACCAGCCGCTTTAGAGTCATGGGCCTGTTGCAATATTTGGCTTCTCAATGTCTCTGGTACATACAGCTTCGCTCCCATCCAGGCCAAACCATCTCTAACTGTACAGTTATTCGAATGCGCCAGGAACCACTCATCCAGTTTCAGGGCTTCCTTTAATTGCACCATCAAATCACTCGACAATTCCGCTTCTTGCTTCTTCTTTTGCGCTCTAGTGACCACCGGAGCGGCTAGCTGTTTGGTTGAAACAATCAGCCATATCACTTCCTGACGAACACTGTTATATTGAGGCAGTCTAGATAAAGCATCCGCCATAAAATTCCTCCCCCCCGGGATGTACTTCAGTGAAAAGTTGAACCGCTTAAAATACTGGGCCCACCGAACTTGTTTAGGAGACAGTTTCCGAGGTGTTTTTAAGGCCTCCAAGTTCTTATGGTCAGTCCATACCTCAAACGGGTGTTTTGCTCCTTCCAAGAAATGTCTCCATGTCAATAGAGCCAAGTGAACTGCAAAAGCTTCCTTTTCCCAGACAGCCCACCTTCTTTCGGTTTCAGTCAGTTTACAGGAGGTGTAGGTGCAGGGTTGTAGAATTCCCTTTTCATTGATTTGAAGTAAGACTGCTCCTACTGCCACATCACTCGCATCGGCTTGGATCACGAACGGGGCATCCATGTCCGGGTGCTTTAACACTGGTTCTGCAGTGAACAGTCGCTTCAGCTTTTCAAAGGCAGCTTGGCATTCCATGGACCACTCCAGCGGTTTTTTAGGCTTTGGTTTCACCTCCCCCTTAGTTTTTAAGAGATTGGTGATAGGCATTGCTATCTTAGCAAAAGACGGGATGAATTGCCGGTAAAAGTTGGCAAATCCTAAGAAGCTTTGAAGTTGTTTTCGGGTACGCGGTGGGGCCCATTCCAACACAGCCCGTACCTTCCCTGCATCCATTTCAATGCCCTCATGAGATATATGATACCCCAAGTAGTCGATTTTCTCTTGATGGAACTCACATTTGGACAGTTTAGCATACAATTTAGTGGCTCCCAGTTTCTGTAGCACTGAACGCACCAGTCTCACATGTTCATCCCAAGTTTCTGTGTAGATAAGGATGTCATCAAGGTAAACCAAAACCCCCTTGTACAAATGTTCATGTAGCACCTGATTGATCATCTGCATGAGTACGGCTGGAGCCCCTTGTAGGCCAAAGGGGAGAACATTGAACTGGAAACAACCCATTGGGCAATTAAAAGTGGTTTTCCACTCATCCCCTTCTTTAATTCGGATTTGGTAATACGCTTCTCTCAAGTCCAATTTCGTGAAAATTTTCCCTTTAGCCAGGTGGGTTAACATGTCCTTCATCAGGGGGAGGGGGTACACGTTTTCCACGGAAATTGCAATCAGGTTTCTATAGTCCACTACCAAATGCTTGGAGCCATCTTTCTTTTCATGGAACAACACTGGGGCCACTACCTGAGATCTAGCGGGTTGGATGAAACCCGTTTCAAATTTTTATTGATAAACAACCTCAGCTCTTTCAATTCCCATGGTGTCATTGAATATAGCTTTGTTTTCGGGAGCGTCACCCCTGGCAGAATTTCAATGCTACAGTCTGTTGACCGATGAGGGGGAAGCTCATCTGAAGCCTTTTCGCTGAACATTTCTTTCAAGTCCCAATATTCTTTTGGAATTTTTTCCTCCCCGTCCAAGTTTTCAGTACCTGTGGAGGCTAGCTCAACCGGATTCTGAAGCTTCTGCTGGGATTGCCCCTCCCCTTCCAGTCGCTGATTGGTGCGTATGCACAATGACACTTTCCTCCAGTTCACATGGGGATTCCACTTGCGGAGCCAGGGCAATCCTAGTATTAACGGTTGCTCCATCCCAGGGGCCACAATAAAACACAAAATCTCTTTATGCTCCCCCATGGTCATCTCTAGAGGTTCCGTTATGAAGCGTGCAGAGCAACCCCCTGCCACTGATCCATCCAATTGGCAAAAGGCTATGGGCGTTTCTAAAGTTCTCAGTCTGGTGCCCATCTCCTCAACTACTTTCATCTTGATTACACATCTCGTGCACCCAGAGTCTAGCAAGGCTAACATCTCCCCTTTGGTCCCTGAAGTGGGTACCCTTAATTTTACTGGAATGGTCATGGGGCCCTTATTTGGACTTACCAGGATGTCGTCTTCCGAGTCGGATTCACTCTCTTCAAGGAAGGTCGGAGGTCCTAGCTCCTCTCCCGCCAGAGGGGCAACCTCTACAACCTCCCCCGCCTTTAGCGCGGTTTCGCGAGGCTTGGCTGGGGGATTTTCAGATTTCCTCCCTCCTCTCTGCACCCCCTTTGGATCCAGCTTGACCCTGCAGTCTGCAATCTGGTGGCCCTCCTTCCCACATCGAAAACAGGCAGTGGATTTGGGTCTTGCCATCACTCCTCCCTTCGGAGGTTTATGGGCCTCTTGGAAGCGTGGGGGGGGGGACAGCTTGCTCCATCCAGAGCCCCCCCCTGCGTCTGCTTCGGGTCAAATCTATTTCCACTTCTTCTGCCAGCAAGTACCACAGCTGCAAATCATTTGGGTTCCTTCTGGAAATACACATCTGGTATACGTCTTCATTTAGACCATCTTTGTAGGCTTCTATCAGGGCTCCCTGGGACCAGCCTTGGATATGGCATGCCAGCTGTCTAAACTCTTGGGTGTAGTCGGCCACTGACCTCCTCCCTTGATTTATGGTTTTCATCCTGATCCTGGCGTTTTGCTCCGCTAATGGGTCCTCAAATCTTGCCCACAGCGAAGTCATGAATACGTTATAGTTCAGCAGTTGGGGGGAGTTATCATTATACAGAGTCACCATCCATTCTGCAGCTATTCCCTCCAGTGCCCTGGTGACACATCTAACTTTGGCTGCTTCTGAGGTGAACTCTTCCCCGTATTCTTCCATATAGCTCCAAACTTGTGCTAGGAAGAAACCCAAGTCTTTGGGATTTCCTCCAAATTTCACTTCTAACGGAGGCAGCTTGAGGACTCTGCGTCTTCTAGGGATCACACCTCCCGCTGGGGGCCCCGGGGCTGCAGCCGGCTGCTGCGCTGGCACAGGCTAAATTATGGGGGTGGGGGCAGCTTGGCTGCCTCTGGCTCCCCCTTCCCCTTCATACCTTGGAGTGGCATGGGGCTGTCCAAAAGCTTCATTGAGGAGCTGCCTGGCTTGATCCAGTAACAATTCTATCTTCTCCCTCTCTTGCCATGGCTCCTCTTTCCCACGCCGTCGGGAAATGGTGATTCCAGGAGGTGGGGCTCTTTGGGATCCCTCCAGCCAACACCCAACGACCATCTGGGCTTCTCAGTTGGAACCTCTTCCAGAGTAAGGTCGGCTAGCAATTCAGCGGCTGGCACCTCCGGTATCAGCAATGATTGCCCCCCCACAGCTCCCAGATCCTCCTGATCACTAGCTGGAGATGACATGATATCAAACCCCCTCAGAAGAAAACTGGATATTTTCTCCGGGTGGGCTGGTGATGAGATTCAGAATAATGTCAGTCTGTGCTCCATTCAAAATCCAAGAAAGAAATACTTAGACTCCATAGATTAGAGGAAAGAAATCTTTTACTGAAAATTGAAGTGGTAGCATCAGGTAAAATTCTGAATCTGAGAAATTAGGCGCGCAAACCACATATACAAAGTGATGGAATTGTTCCCACCCCCCAAAGTTCAAAAGATTCTTCCAATTAAAAGTTCTGGATATGATCATGTGGGCATCTTCAGGTGGTGATGAGGCCTCTGTCCGTTGACCTTGGCATATTTTGATAAAGATTTGCAGCTGTGCAAAAGAAAGAAAGCTAAGCGAGAAATAGAAAGCTAAAAGCACGAATTTATACTCCCCCCCACTCCTCATTTACACAACACAAGAATGTAACACCTCCAGCTCTCTTTCCAGACAATTCCCCCCTCCTCCCCCCATTACTTATGGCAGCCAAAAGATGCAAAGCAGTAGCAGAAGATCTTGAAGGCTGACACTATCCTTGATTAGTTTCCACCCATTGCTTCTTGTCCTACCCTCAGGTGCTTTGGAGAATAGCTTGACTCCCTCTTTTTCTGGTATCAATTTACTTTCAATTGCATCAAAGTTTCATCCAACCAAGAAAATATAGTAATTTAAATGCATTTATTTCCTGACACATTTTCATTTTGCTATTTGGGGGGACTCTAATAATGTGCCCAATATTGGTGATGTTAGTCTTCCACATTTAAATTTCATGTTTTAATTTGGCTCTTCCTCATGGTTTGCGTGGAAGAAGAACAGTAAATTTCCAAGTTAAAAGAATCCATTTGAGAATGGTCATAAAAACTCTTCTTGAAATCATACAGTACCTGGTTAATTGATCTATGCCAAACAATCATATCCTCATTAATGGCTAATTCCTGTCCTTTTGCAGCATCAGGATCTACTTTTCCAATCCTGCGTCTTTGGAAAGTGGAATTGGGAAAGACAGCTATGTTTATGATATCAAATCCACCTTCCATCTTCTTTTGATCATAAAAAATCAAAGTTTCTCCAAGAGAATTGTTGAACTTCATGCCCTTAAGAAATTGGTGGAGCTATACGATAAGGAATAATTAAACAGGAAAATAAAACAATAGAAATTTATGAGCAATTTTATCATAGTTGTACTATGCTTTTGAGGGAGAAACTGCAAACATGCAAAGTTCATTTCTCCAGCCTGAGAACCTGTTTCCTATGTTTTGCGTATGGGGATAACAAGCTCTGATATTTCAATTTGAATATTAGTCAAATGAAATATAATGTGCATTCTAGCCTTCCATATCTATTGTCTAATACAAAATACTTGTAGCACACAAATCACCTGCCATGGTTGTGATTCTTCATAATCTGATGATTTATGCCTCAATAAATGCCTGTGTTTAGATGGAAGTAAGAAGAGAGCCTGTAAAGCTTGAGCCAATACATAGACAGCATTATAGATACTATAGCTGTGCCCAGACAGTTTCATCTCAAAAAGAACTCCAGGAATATCCTGTATCCTCTCCTTCCAGTACAAGTGTCATTGTTGGGAAGGGTCAAGGTGTGAGTTGGCAACAAACAATCAAATACTTGTTCCCAGAAAAGTGGAAAAAATCCATCTTCTTGAATCCAAGGAGGTTTTATGAAGTTCAAGAATTCTTTGAACCCTGGAATTTCTTTTGAGTGAATTGTAAAGCAAATGGAACCATCAAAGAACTGCCGGTCCCATTTTTTATTCATTCCTGTTAATAAATAATCCATCTGGGCAGTCATGATCCATACCTTTCCCAATGAACTCTGCTCTTGCCCAGGATCAAAGTAAAAAATGATATTAGTAAACCATGCAATGGTCAAAGATTCTCCATAGATGATAAAGGTCTTGATCTTCTCATCAATTATGTGTTTATAAATATTTTCCGATCTCTTAATCATTTCAAAAAATTTGTCCCAATAGGTTAAATATGGAATTCTTTGTATACAAGCAGAGCAGACTCCATGCTGGGAAAAGAGAGACTCCATGGTCTCCAGAAAATGTTCTCCTTCAGTGTTATCAATAGCAAAGAGCCCAACCCATCTCCACCCAAAATGTTGAAGCATTCGGATTATCCCAATGTACTGAGAAGACTCATTTGGGACCACGGAGTAATAGTAGGGAATCTCTGTGCTATGAACATCTTGTGGGGTAAATGATCCATATGTGAGCTAAAAGAAACACATATTATGAAAATATATTAGTATCTTTTTTCTTCATAATTTCCAACAAATTTGGTGAGATTATTGAGGTGTGTGGCCATTTTTAACAGCCCCAGTTGGAAAAAGAAAAAGAGAAGGGAATTTTCATGCCTGTGTTTCCAAAGATCCTACCTGTGGAATCTTGTAAAACTTCACGAGATCTGTGATATAGGAGGAAGTTCCAAAGCTGAACCCTCCTATGATAGAAATGAGATTTCTCCTGATGTCACATTTATAGTTGGGAATAAATTTCTCTGATCTGAAGAGCAGATCCATTGTGGTTCGATAGGTCATTATTGCATTGTAGTAGCTATCTTGAATATAGAAGCCAAGAGTGACATTGGATAAGATTTCTGTACTCTCATTGATCTCCTTCACAGCAAAAACCAAGGAAAGGACATGCTGATAGAATTTTGTTAGCACGCTGAAAACAGGATGAATTTACATATATCATTAAATGTATGATTGTAACTTTGTTGTTTGAAACCTAACATTTTTATTGACTATTTCCTAGTATGATTTGATTGCTTATTCTACCCTATGACTATCATCAACTGCAGTACCTTATGATCCTTGACTCTTGATGAATGTATCTTTTCTTTTATATACACTGACACCATTTGCACCAAGAAAAATTGTGTGTCCAATCACACTTGGCCAATAAAGAATTCTATTATATTATATTCATATTTCCTGATTATTGTCACGCCCCTGTCGGAATCTGATTTGGAGGGGAAGGCTGAACAGCTGACAAGGAGTGGGAGTGTTGCTCTGTTGGCTGTGGAAGAAACTAGGGAACGGCAAAGTCCAACTGGGCAGAGCAGGAAAGAGGTACAGCAAGGGAGAGGGAATTCAGAGGAAGACCCAGGCCCACCCCCTCTTCATCCTAGGGCATGCAGGGAGGAACGGAGAATGGAGCAAGATGAGTTGCGTGGCTTATGGGGGAGGAAAGGGCTTCCCTTCATTAGCTACAGCTGGGAACACAATGCTTAAAAAGTGTTGCATGCAGCAAAATGTGCAAATCATGAATTTATCTGATATCATTGAGGCTTATCTGTGTTTCTGCATGTCTTCCCAACTGTGTGTGTTTTGCTGTGGTTTCAAGTCAGCAATTCCTTCTCCTGCCTTGTCAAATTAATTACTGCAGCATGGTTTATTTGGATTTTTAGTGACAGTACTTTGTTTTTGGACTGAATTTTCTCTGCTTAAAGGCTGTTCCTGGGAGAGTTTTTCTCCAGCAAAAAGTAAGCTGAGCAAAGTGGGATATAATAAAGAGACCCTTCTTGCTTATTTAATTGTGTTGCCTTTGTGAAATGCCCCGGGTCATCACAATTATTTTCCCGTAACCTCAGAAAGTTACTATACCCTATTTGCATGCACAATTGGAGATTGACCAATCCAACTCTATTTATAATTCTACTGCACTTGGGATTTCCATTGTTGCAGATTGAATCAAAGTGTAGCCAAAATCCCTGAAAACACTTTCTCACATAACAAGGGGTTCTCATTGTGAAATAAAATAATCTACCTTTCTTTTTATTCTTTGCAATTCCTCTAACTAGAGAGGACATGAATCTTGAATGATAAGGGTTGCTTACTCTGGATTTTCAAAATACTCCTGAGAAGGATTCTGATGAAATGAAACTTCATTAAATTGGTAGTTGGCCATGGATACCATTCCACCAAGGATAAAGTCCCCTTGCTGGTACCATTCATTTGGAACAGGTAAAGGTTCACCGGAATGACATGGCAGAGACTTCACTCTGAAGAGTGGAAATAGGAGAAGAATAAACATTCTGGGCATGAAATACTCTCTGAGTATGGATCTTCCACCAGCAGCAGCTTCCCATGTTAGTCTGAATTCACCAGTCTCAATATTCATGTTAAAAGCAAGGCTGAACTCTAACTCTTAGCCCTGATTCTTATTGCATGTAGTTATGAAAATTAAAAAGGTCTGAATGGCAATGTAGGATTCCAACAACACAACTTAATTTGGGGCAATTGAAATCACAAGACTTGTGTGTTCTTGTCTTCTACACCCCAATGTCCATGAGCAGTGCTTTTATATATTTTCTTTTCTCGAATGGCTTCTTCAACTGTTTACAGATTTGAGGAAGGGAGAAAATTATCACCTTTGGAATAATTTCCATGGGGAGAAAATTATATACATATTATATGCATATACATATATAGTATATATACATATATGTATACATATGCACACATATATACATATGTTACATTTACTATCTCTTTATGACATAGAGAGGTAGTTTAGAGGGGGGCTTTAATTCATCTCATAGCTGAACTTTGAGCATTAAAACTGGTCATTTCTCACTTTTTAGCTAAAAATATTTTTACATTTATGCAACATTCACCATAATCAACACTGGACACATTTTAAAAAAGTGTATTTTTGGAGTAAAATGAATGATTACAAATATCACTTCCCAGGGTATTTTGGGTATTTGTCTCATTTGTAACTTTTAGGCCTTGTTACATTGTCATATGAACAGATCAATCACATTAATTTGCAGAGGCTGATCCACATCTATCTGGAAGGGATCTTGGCCTGAATGCTGACTGAAACAGATCTAGGTAATCTGCTTCATTAAAGGCCTTCTGAACCAGTTGTGCAGGGAAATGTTTTACCAGTGACGGGATTCAGCTGGTTCACACTGGTTCATGGAAACCAGTTGTAAAATTACTCCCTCCTTCCCTGCTATCAAAGTGGACCCTGGGCACTGCCTTGCACTGCAATGGAGAAACGGGCAATGGAGCAGCTGATGCAAGGGAATGAGAAGGCTGCTTTCCCTCCTTTTCCCTGTTGCTCCTCCCTTCCCTCATGCTGACTGCTCTGTTGCCCATTTGTTCCTTGCAGTACAGCACTCAGGATCCACTTTGTTAGCGGGGTCGTGAAAATTTAGCAACTGGTTAACAAATGGTCAAGTCAGGGGGCTTGTCTTGCATGTGTGGCAAAGCTAGAGGGTGGAGATAGGCCTCTTTAAGGACCTCTTAAGAATGGGGTGAGGTGCATGGTAGACAGTTTGAGGATGAAGTTGGGAGTGTTTGAGGCTGTAACAACAGAGCTGGGTAGGGAATCCAGGCATTGAACACTCTGTTGCTGAAATCATATTTTCTGTAATTCAGTTTGGAGTAGTTTATTTACTTAATTTATATTGGCCCCTATTCGCCAGTGGCGACTCGAGGCAGCTTATACAATGTAAAACCATATTTTTTAAAAAAACAAAACAATAAAAACTAACAAAAAGAATTAAATAAATACAATAGAACAAAATTTGGAAAAAATAAATAAAAATAAAAATAAAAAATCATCTCGCAACTCCCATCCCCTGCCTCAACGACAGCAGATCTTATTCCTCATTGGATGGACTTCATCCCACTCTGGGTTCCACAAGCCTATTGGAAAAACCAGATCTTCAGTGCCTTCTGGAAGAATGCTAGAGGGGAGGCCATTCTAATCTTGGGGGGAATGATATTCCAGAGAGAGGGAGCCACCATGGAGAAAGCCCATCTTCTGGGTCACACCAGGTGTATCTCCCTCAGGGATGGGACCTGCAACATTCCCCGCCTCCCTATTCTAATGGGTTGGATAGATGTGACTGGCAAAAGACATTCCCTCAGATAACCCGGTCCCAAGACATGAAGTTTATCTTGAGTTTGTATCGATTGTTTTCCGTGTATTATTATGGTCGAAGCTGAAGAAGTCAGTGACAGGCAAGATGTTGTAGCAGACAATATTGTGTACTATGATTAGATCTGACTGCAGATGATGCAATTCCAGATTGTCTAAGTTCAAAATTTTAAGCCTGAAGGCATTCTGGTGATGAAACACTCAGAAATTCTAATGTGATATGGAAATAATTTCAGTCTGCTGGACTACAGACTATTCTCATAATGTGGGAGTGATCCTTACTCAAAGATAAAGAAGACTCTGATCTTTTCTTATTTTATAGGTGAGATTCCTATTCCATAAATTTTATCTATAATAAATCTTTGTAATGAATGCTCAAACAGTTTCCATTTGAAGTACTGGACTATTGGATTTGACGAATTGTGATTCCATTGCATTTGAAAAGAGACTACAGTGAACTACGTACAAAACAAAACGATGGAGTAAATGTAGCACTGTAGATAGGAAGGGGAGGAATGAAAGGAAAATATCTCATGAAGGAAGGAATGGTTTGATAAAAGAAATCCACATATATCTTAATTCCATATCTTGTCTCACTAAGCAAATTGCTAAGTTAGATGTATTAACATCCTTCTAATAATTATTCAGGATTTATAGATATTTTACTTCTATTTTGTTATTAAAATGTGTGCTTGCTAATAACAACTTATAACCACAACATAATAAGTAAAAAATACAAACTCAAAGCAAAAAAGAAAAATATGTATTCTTAGTTATAAAAGTCCTTAGTTATAAAAGAAATGCATTTATCGACCTTGTGTGATCCTGTTCAGTCTAGAATTCACACTCTTGGATTTTCACTTTTAAAAAAGCAAATTGCTGATAGAAAATAAATGTTGATCTTCAGTATTTCAACTTCCCCTTTGTGCTTATATTTTAATTTGATATTTCTTTAAATGCAATTGAGTAAATTCGTTGACTAGACAACAGGTTCTCTCTGGTTTTGTTCAAAACATACTAGTATTCCCCCAATAAGTTCTGTGAGCCTCCTTATTCCATCAAGATTTCTGAATTACATCTAAATCAGAATGGAACACCTTGCTCTTCAAAAAAAAAAAAAAAAGCATAACTTAAAACTTAAATTTTGAATTTTGATGTTTCTCCTCTCAAGTTTGAAAAGCAATAATAAAAATGAAAAAAGGTATTTAAATAAATCTTCTTATCAATTGTTCCCTATTATTTAAACCAGGCCTAAATACAATAATATAGCACTTGGGGACAAATATACATCCTAGAAGCACTGCACTAGAACACAAGATAGAGAAGATCTCCACAGCCACCATGGCTCTTCCCCTGGTGCTCAGGTAGGTTGGAACAAAAGAGACCCACACACTGCAGAAAGCCAACATGCTGAAGGTGATGAACTTGGCTTCATTAAAGGTGTCAGGCAGTTTACGAGCCTGGAAAGCCACAATGAAGCTGGCAAATGAAAGGAGGGCCATATAACTCAGGACGCAATAAAACATAACAACTGAACCTTCATTGCATTGTAGAACCATTTCTTCAATTGCTGAATGCATGTCTAATTCTGGGAATGGGGGAGAGGTGGATAACCAAACAATACAGATGCTTGCTTGGAATAGAGAGCAAATAAGTACAATAGAAACAGCCAGTCTCTTCCCCACCCATGTCCTCATCCGGGATCCTGGCTTAGTGGCCTTGAAGGCAAGAGAAACAAGGATCGTTTTGGCCAACACACAAGAGATGGACAATGAAAAGGTGAGGCCAAATGCAGACTGTCTGAGGAGACAGGTGACTCTTCCAGGTTGTCCAATAAAGAGCAAAGAACAGAAGAAGCAAAGCAGAAGGGAGATGAGGAGAGTGTAAGTGAGATCCCGGTTGTTGGCTTTCACAATAGGACTGTCTTTGTGCTTAATAAATATTCCCAACACCCATGTTGTAGTGAGGAAAAACAAAGTAGCTACAGTGGTTAAAATGAGTCCTAAAGGTTCTTCATAAGACAAGAAGCTAATAGTTTTCATGATGCATCCATCTTTCTTATGGTTTGCATATTGGTCATCAGGACATTGAAAGCAAGTAACAGTATCTAAAAAGAAAAAAATATCAACACAGATTCATAACAATGATCATTATTAATTTTCATATTGATCCACACCCTGATGTTTATACCTTTGTACCAAATATAGGATCTACAGTATGAAAATACATTTGAATATCTCCTTATGTATATTGTGTGTGTTGTTGTATTAAGTCAAATATTAATTGGATTATACACAAGGAAAATTAGCAAACACCATGAAAATCCATTTTATCTTGATTTGCTTTCTTGTGATAAAGGAGCTCTCCAATGATGATTTATGAATATCTGAATATATTTTCATATTTAAAACCATATTGACTTATTGAATATTTGATTTCTTGTTCTTATCACCATCTTGGAATAAATCAGCATTATATATAAAATACACATAGGTATTACACATCCACTTTGAGGAAAATCTGAATAAGGATTTTTCAACTAACCAAATTGTGCAGAAATGTATAGATAGATGGATAGATGGATAGATAGATAGATAGATAGATAGATAGATAGATAGATAGATAGATAGATAGAGAGGTAGATAGATAGATAGATAGGTAGATAGATAGACAGACAGACAGACAGACAGACAGACAGACAGACAGACAGACAGACAGACAGACAGACAGACAGACAGATAGATAGATAGATAGATAGATAGATAGATAGATAGATAGATAGATAGATAGATGGAAGGAAAAATAAGAAATATTTAAAGTAGCAAGTAATTTAATTATATTCCTCATTATGTCTGTAGGATCCTAATTATTGTTAAGAGATATATTTCTGTAATTTGTCCACTCTTGCTAAGAAATAAATGTTCATTTTCATCAATTTCAGAAATTCTTGATTTCATTATTGTATTTCAAAAGTCTCCTAATTTCGTTGGTGAACTATGGAGGTGTTTGGATTGCATAGTAGTACAAATGTTTCAATTTAAATAGCAAGACATCACTTCTGAAATCCTTCCTTCCTTCTTTCCTTCCTTCCTTCTTTCCTTCCTTCCTTCTTTCCTTCTTTCCATCTTTCTCAGTCATTGTATTACATATAGTTTTTAAGTTGTACAATCACTTTCTTGTTTTTTCTTATTTTTTCATTTAAAAAAAAAAACTCTCTGAAATAAGTATTTGTGTGTGTGAGAGACTGTATTCCCTATAATGCCAATATTTCTGAATCTCCACTATGATGGTTGCTTGGGTATAAAGCTGAAACCATTTCAAGATTTATTTATTTAGCGGTTTTGCGCGGCTTCAGTAGCGGCAGGATTTTGCGCCTCTGCGATCCCTGCCGCGTTCGCTGCCAAGGTGCCCCTGATCTAAATAGGTCTGGGGGCTATGGCTGCCTTGTAGAGGCAGCCAGAAGAGAGAGGGATCCAGACAGAGGTTTGGGGTAACGCAGACCCCCTTTCCAGCCGGAATAACCCCTTTTCCTGAGGTGGTGGAGCGGCGGTCAGTAATGGCCGCCTCAAAGAAGCCAGCAGCCGGGTAAAATTTGTGCTGGAGGAAGAGGGAAGAGCTGTGGAAGTTGCTTCTGACTGGGATAAAGTTAAGAGAGAAAGTTCCTGTAACCTTGAAGGCTGCTAAGGATACTTTGTTTCTAGAAAGAGATACAAGCGGCGAACATTTTAAAAGAGTAAGTTTTTTTTTTTTCTTGCCTTTCACTCTCCTCCCTAACGTGACAGCAGTGGAACTATAAGAGAAATCCAGGAATCTGTTCTGGAGGTAAATGAATATTGAAGGAGCAAGGATTTCTGAATATTCAAAGGGGGGGGAAAAAAAGAAGAATTTCTTTTTGGCTGTGAGTGGGAAGGGAGAGGAAAAACAAAAAATTGGAGCAACCTGAAAATAAGGAGAAGACTGCCTAAAACTTTAAAGAGTTAATTTTAAAGAGCTATTAAACAGCAATAAGACTCCCTAAAGATATATTTTAAGAGAACTTTGTGATCAAACTTTATCCCAAAAAGAGAAAGTGGAAAAAGAGAAAGTATTAAAAAGAATCAGCTGATTGGACTGTTTGATGACTTTGGATTTTATGAGAATTATCTCAGACTAAAAGCACTTGGGTGGTTGTTTTGAAAAAAAATTTCTCTGTACAATGGCATCAGTTGTGGATGAACTAGAACTTATACATCAAAAATATGAAAGAGAAAAGCAAGAAGGGAAAGATGTCTTTGGCACTCTTTTTCAGTTTATAGAAATGGTGGTCTGTGCTTATGTAAAATCGTATGAGCAGGATAAAGAAGAAGCCATTTTTGAAGAACATGTGACTTTGGTTGGGGAAGAAAAGAAGGAGGAGAAAAAGGAGAAGAAGACTTTAAGACCTGGGAAAACAATCCAAAAGAGAAGAATAAGGTGAAAAGAGGATATCGTGTTAGGAAACAACAGAAAGAGGGAAAACAGGATAAAAGGGAGGTGGAGAGACAAGGGGGTAAAGAGAATAAGGAGAAGAAGAAGCAAGGGAGAAAGGAAGGGATGAGAAGCTTTAATGGTGGGGAGCAAAATGCAAAAAAACAAAAGTTTTTTAGAGATAATGGATAGATTTTATTGGGAAAGGGATTCTAGAAAGGTACATAAGATTGCATTTTTATATTTGTATTTAGAAATAATTATAGAAGATTGGAATTAATATGTAATTTAAAATGTGATAAATATTTAGTATAATTTAGTGAAATTTTTGTTAAGAGAGGGGAGTACTTTAATGAAATAATGATTTAAGATCGGTGATGTGGGGGGGATAATTTTGGAAAGTATAAGAAGTGTTCCCATAATGGTATGATAATTAATTGAAATGTGTAAAATGTCTAAAGATATAAATGATTGTTAACACAAATGATTAGGCTATGTTATAATAGTGAAACTATTCGTGAAATGAGAGGTTTGAAGAAGGAGAGGGGAACATGTAATGTAATAATGATCTATAATATGTGATGTGGGGGATGGAATTAATATGGCAAATAGGTGCTCCCATAGAAATATGTGACCTAATTGATAAGAAATGTGCTAGATGTTTAAGATATGAATAAATATTAATATTAATGAATAGATTTGTATTGGTTTTGATGATATTGTATAATGTCAGAATGTACCAGACAGAATCCCAACGTAAGTTATGTATTTTAAATCAAGTATTATAAATATAGGGGAAAGAGACATAGGCGTCATACTCCAATCAGTGTACAGGAAAAGGTTTTTCTTTTTTTTTTCTTTTAAGAAGAAAGATAAACGGATAGTTGGAAATAGAACAGACAAAGAATAAATATTATGATTTGAATTGAGAGGAGATAAATAAAATAAAATTGAGAAAATTTAAAAGAAAGGAGAAGCTATATAGAAAAATGAAAATGTAATAAGATATGGAATGGTATGTAAAATGAATATGAATTTGAATGTGTGTCTGTACCAAGAGTTTTGACCCGGGATTAAGCAACTTTCAGAAAAGAGATTTTTTATGTTTTTATGTCTTGAATTTTTGTATGTTTTGTGTGTCTTTAAAAATTAATAAAAATTTGTTTTAAAAAAAAAAATTATTTATTTAATTAATTGAAAAACTGTGTTTGTTGTTGTGTTATCATCATCACTTGTAATTCCATTGTTGGAATCTATAATTCTTCATGTATTAATGAATTTGATTTCACTGCCTGTTTAGTTTCCAAAAAAACTCTTATCCATGCACAACCAGACAATTTAATTAGCTGAAAGTGTTCTACACAATAGACAGTATAACAACAAAATCAGGTGATTTGTAAACTTACCCATCTGTTTGGAGATTTTTCCTTCTGGGCAAGGAATGCAATCATAACAGCAGAATTTTTTCCCTTCCTTTTTTCTTTTCCGATATCCACGGTGACATTGTTCATTACACAGAGAAATGGGAAGCACCTAGTTATCAAAATTAAAATGTTGGAAGATGAGGATTTATTATATTCAAGAAAATTCAGTTGTTACACTGAAGATGGATTACATTGTTACATTAAAAACAAAAGTCCCATCTAAAGATTGTAAAACAAGAAATTGATTGGATTTGATGATTTATTTGAAAAACAATTAAGTATATTTCAATTTGCCCTCTGATTTTATTTTGTGAGCACAATTGATCAGGATTTCCAGTTTTTGTTTGATTAAATCCATATGAGAATTTCAAGATAATTCAGACCATCAATTTCACCAGAAGTATTGAGTCAATCCATCATAGATTTGAGCAGAGATTTGATAAAGCTTCATTCAGCAAGAGAAACATGGTCTCTTCAAAGCATTATTTTTCTTTCTCATTTACATTAAACTATATGAGGGAAGTCCAATAAATGTAGTGCACAATACCAGATATTGTTAGCTTTTAACAACGACAGAAAAAACATAATCTGGTTATCTTCATGGGTTGTCCAGGAGAATAAAAGTAAATATGCCGATCTAATAAACCCATATGTGATGTTTCATTAATTCAGTTTATCAATTTGATCAGATGGATTGAATCAATCAAATTTAGAATAGAATAGAATAGAATAGAATAGAATAGAATAGAATAGAATAGAATAGAATAGAATAGAATAGAATAACAGGGTTGGAAGGGACCTTGGATGTCTTCTCGTCCAACCCCCTGCTTAGGCAGGAAACCCTACACCACTTCAGACAAATGGTTATCCAATCTCTTTTCTAAAACTTCCAGCATTGGAGCATTTACAACTTCTGGAGGCAAGCTGATGCACTGATTAATTGTTCTGTCAGAAAATTTCTCCTTAGTTCTAAGTTGCTTCTCCCCTTGATTAGTTTCCACCCATTGCTTCTTGTCCTACCCTCAGGCGCTTTGGAGAATAGCTTGATTCCCTCTTTTTCTGATACCAATTTACTTTCAATTGCATCAAAGTTTCATCCAACCAAGAAAATATAGTAATTTAAATGCATTTATTTCCTGACACATTTTCATTTTGCTATTTGGGGGGACTCTAATAATGTGCCCAATATTGGTGATGTTCGTCTTCCACATTTAAATTTCATGTTTTAATTTGGCTCTTCCTCATGGTTTGCATGGAAGAAGAACAGTAAATTTCCAAGTTAAAAGAATCCATTTGAGAATGGTCATAAAAACTCTTCTTGAAATCATACAGTACCTGGTTAATTGATCTATGCCAAACAATCATATCCTCATTAATGGCTAATTCCTGTCCTTTTGCAGCATCAGGATCTACTTTTCCAATCCTGCGTCTTTGGAAAGTGGAATTGGGAAAGACAGCTATGTTTATGATATCAAATCCACCTTCCATCTTCTTTTGATCATAAAAAATCAAAGTTTCTCCAAGAGAATTGTTGAACTTCATGCCCTTAAGAAATTGGTGGAGCTATACGATAAGGAATAATTAAACAGGAAAATAAAACAATAGAAATTTATGAGCAATTTTATCATAGTTGTACTATGCTTTTGAGGGAGAAACTGCAAACATGCAAAGTTCATTTCTCCAGCCTGAGAACCTGTGTCCTATGTTTTACGTATGGGGATAACAAGCTCTGATATTTCAATTTGAATATTAGTCAAATGAAATATAATGTGCATTCTAGCCTTCCATATCTATTGTCTAATACAAAATACTTGTAGCACACAAATCACCTGCCATGGTTGTGATTCTTCATAATCTGATGATTTATGCCTCAATAAATGCCTGTGTTTAGATGGAAGTAAGAAGAGAGCCTGTAAAGCTTGAGCCAATACATAGACAGCATTATAGATACTATAGCTGTGCCCAGACAGTTTCATCTCAAAAAGAACTCCAGGAATATCCTGTATCCTCTCCTTTCCAGTACAAGTGTCATTGTTGGGAAGGGTCAAGGTGTGAGTTGGCAACAAACAATCAAATACTTGTTCCCAGAAAAGTGGAAAAAATCCATCTTCTTGAATCCAAGGAGGTTTTATGAAGTTCAAGAATTCTTTGAACCCTGGAATTTCTTTTGAGTGAATTGTAAAGCAAATGGAACCATCAAAGAACTGCCGGTCCCATTTTTTATTCATTCCTGTTAATAAATAATCCATCTGGGCAGTCATGATCCATACCTTTCCCAACGAACTCTGCTCTTGTCCAGGATCAAGGTAAAAAATGATATTAGTAAACCATGCAATTGTCAAAGATTCTCCATAGATGATAAAGGTCTTGATCTTCTCATCAATTATGTGTTTAAAAATATTTTCTGATCTCTTAATCATCTCAATCAATTTGTCCCAATAGGTTAAATATGGAATTCTTTGTGTACAAGCAGAGCAGACTCCATGCTTGGAAAAGAGAGACTCCATGGTCTCCAGAAAATGTTCTCCTTCAGTGTTATCAATAGCAAAGAGCCCAACCCATCTCCACCCAAAATGTTGAAGCATTCGGATTATCCCAATGTACTGGGAAGACTCATTTGGGACCATGGAGTAATAGTAGGGAATCTCTGTGCTATGAACATCTTGTGGGGTAAATGATCCATATGTGAGCTAAAAGAAACACATATTATGAAAATATATCAGTATCTTTTTTCTTCATAATTTCCAACAAATTTGGTGAGATTGTTGAGGTGTGTGGCTAGAGGATAGCCATTTTTAACAGCCCCAGTTTGGAAAAAAAGAAAAGAGAAGGGAATTTTCATGCCTGTGTTTCCAAAGATCCTACCTGTGGAATCTTGTAAAACTTCATGAGATCTGTGATATAGGAGGAAGTCCCAAAGCTGAACCCTCCTATGATAGAAATGAGATTTCTCCTGGTGTCACATTTATAATTGGGAACAAATCTCACTGATCTGAAGAGCAGATCCATTGTGGTTCGATAGGTCATTATTGCATTGTAGTAGCTATCATGTATGTAGAAGCCAAGAGTGACATTGGACAAGATTTCTGTATTCTCATTTATTTCCTTCACAGCAAAGACCAAGGAAAGGACATGCTGATAGAATTTTGTTAGCACGCTGAAAACAGGATGAATTTACGTATGTCATTAAATATTTCCTGATTATTTTCCTGGAATCTCAGATAGGTGTTTTACCCTATATGTATGCACAATTGGAGAATGACCAATCCCACTCTGTTTTTAATTCTACTGGACTGCACTTGTGATTTCCATTATTGCAGATTGAATAAAAATGTACCCAATATCCCTGAAAACACTTTCTCACATAACAAGGGGGTCTCATTATGAAATAAAATATTCTACTTTTCACTTTATTCATTGCAATTCCTCTAACTATATAGAGATAACACAAAGGTTGTATGATAAAAATTACTTACTCTGGATGTTCAAAATACTCCTGAGAAGGATGGTGTTTGAATGAAACTTCATTAAATTGGTAGTTGGCCATGGATACCATTCCACCAAGGATAAAGTCCCCTTGCTGGTACCATTCATTTGGAACAGGTACAGGTTCACCAGAATGACATGGCAGAGACTTCACTCTGAAGAGTGGAAATAGGAGAAGAATAAACATTCTGGGCCTGAAATGCTCTCTAACTATGGACTTTCCACAAGCAGCAGCTTCCCATGTTAGTCACCAGCCTCAATATTCCTGTTAGGAGCAAGGCTGAACCTTAACTCTTAGCCTGATTCTTACTGCATGTAATGATAATACTGAAAAAGGTCTGAATAGCAATGTAGGATTCCAGCCATACAATTTAATTTGGGGCAATTGAAATCACAAAACTTGTGTGTTCTTGTCTTCTCCTCCCCAGTGAATATAGGGAGAAAATTATCACCACTGGAATAATTTCAGGAGGGAGATAATTATGTCTTCATTTTTTCTCTCTCCCATGATTGACTCCCTGTGTGTGTGTGTGTGTGTGTGTGTGTGTGTGTGTGTGTGTACACAGACAAGCACTATACAGAAGCCTGATGATGGCAGATGAGATTCTGCTGAAATGTTGCTACAACTTTAAAAGCACAACTATAATGACGTGGTAAAATACCCGAACAAAGCTGAATAACACACACACACACACACACACACACACACACACACACACACATGCAGGTCTTGGCGTGTTTGGGTCTTTTCCCATGTAAGATTGAGAGTATCTTGGTGACATTTCAGCGAGGTCCCACTTGCCATCTTCAGACTGGTGCTTTCGCCTATGTGCTTGTGCGAGCAATACAAGCATGTATGTTTGTATATATACACAGATATATTCATACACATACACACACAACACACACACGTGTGTGTGTGTGTGTGTGTGTGTGTTTGTGTGTGTGTAGAGAGAGGGGTGGAGGAAAGGGAGATAATTTTATTTTAATATCTCTTTGAGACATAATAATTGGAAAAGTTCAAAGGTAAATATCAATTCATCTTGTAGTTACACTTTGGGCATTAGAACTTTGGTAATTTTCCAGTTTTCAGCTAAAAAATATTTTATGTTCATGCAAGATTCAATATAACAAACTATGGACACACTTAAGCAAAGTACATTTCTGGGGTAAAATGAATTATTAAAAATATCACTTCCCAGGGTATTTTGCGAATAGAATATTGTCCCATTTGTAATTTTTAGGCCTTGTTTCATTTTCATATGAATAACACAACAGATCAATCATGTTAATCTGCAGAAACTGATCCTAATCTATCTGGAAAGGATCCTGGCCTGAATCCTCCTTGAAAAGAACCCATGTAATCTTCTTCATTCAAGGCCTTCTGAACCAGTTGTGCAGGTAGGTGCTTTACCAGTGATTGGATTCATCTGGTTCACACTGGTTCAAACCAATTGTTAAATTACTCCCCCCTTCCTGCTGTCAAAGCAGACCCTGGGCACTGCACTGCACTGCAATGGAGAAACAGTCAATGGAGCGGTCGCTATGATAGAAGGAGAAGGCCGCTTTCCCTCTTTCTTCTCTCTGCTCTTCCTTCCCTCATGCCAGCTGCTCCATTGCCTGTTTCTCCATTGCAGCTCAGTGCAGTACCCAGAGTTGGACATCATGGGTGGCTTGTCCTGCATGTGCAGTGGAGCTGGAGGATGGGGGTGTGCTACACCTTCCACGACAGCCAGCCTGACTCTGGGTGAACTGGTTGTTAAATTATTTGAATCCCATCACTGTTCTTTACCCCACATAGATGCATAATTGGGAAATGACCAACCCAACTGTCCTTTCAACTCTGCTATGCTGAACCAATTCTTTGGATTTCCATTGTTGCAGATTGAATCAAAGTGCTGCTAATATCCCTGAAACACTTTGTCCCACATAACAAACTGTTCTCATTATGACAGAAAATATTCTACTTTTCTCTTCATTCCTTGCTATTCCTCTAACACAAGGGTCCTCAAATTACAGCCTGTGGGCCAAATATGGCTCACCAAAGCCATTAATTCTGACTTCATGGGACCATGAGGCTGCTCCACCCACATTGCCCTGCCCACCTGGTGGCCTCCACCCTTCATCAGAGTGCAGGACTTACCTTCATGATCAGAACTGGAAGGTAAGACATAGAACAGCTGGAGGCAGGAGAGGCCAACAATGGGGCCATTTTTGGTTGGGAGAAGGCTTCTGGGGGCTGGAGTGACAACAATGGGGTGTGCAGAGGCCCCAGGAGGCCAAAATGGGCCCATTTTTGGCTGGCAGAGCGGTACTAGAGCTGTGGAGGCCAGAAAAAGGCCCATTTTTGGCCAGCAGAAGGCTTCTGGGGGCTGGGAGGATCAAAGATGGGACATATGGAGGCCCTGGGAGTCTTTGCATGCCCAATTTTTGACCAGGCCTCAGGCACCTCTACACATCCCATTTTTAGCCAGCAAAGTGTCCTTCTCCTGCAGTTCTGGGCCAGTGGCTGGCAAGGCTGCCTTCTCCCAATGGAGAACACCCATCCCCATCCCTGGAGAGGGAGGCAGGAAGGGCCGGGTGGCCATCGGACCAGTGCTCCTGAGCCCCTGCTTTGGGGCTTCCTCGCCAGATTTGTACCGAGTGATGCCTCCCTGGTCAAATTCTTCCTGATAGATGCACAGAGCCATTGCCAGAGCCTGTTGCACACATTCGGCACTTGTGGAGGAAGTTCTGGGGCTGCCAGTGAATTTCCAAAAGTAGAATGAGACCAACACGATGAAAATAAAATGGAATTGCAATAGCAATAGGATGGCGTGGGAGTGGGAATAGGATGGAATTGAAAAGGAAAAGAATGGAATGGAATGGAATTCAACAAGGTATTCAACTCTATTCTGATTGAACCCTAACCCTAACCCTAACCCTAACCCTAACCCTAACCCTAACCCTAACCCTAACCCCTAACCCTAACCCCTAACCCTAACCCTAACCCTAACCCTAACCCTAACCCTAACCCTAACCTAACCCTAACCCCTAACCCTAACCCTAACCCTAACCTAACCCTAACCCTAACCCTAACCCTAACCCTAACAAGGATTAAAGGAGATGCAGAAGATGCCCCAGGAGCCAATCTCATCTCTGTACCCATCAAACATTCCATGTCGTGGTTTATCTTCTCCACCCTAATTTGCTCTTCTTCTTTAGTTGTACTTGAAACCTTAATTTATCCAGAGGGGCTCAAATAATGGAAAGGAGAGGTGGGGAGGGAGGGAGGAGGTTGGGGAGGGAGACAGAGGTGGCATTCAGCAGGTTCTGACCAGTTCTGGAGAACTGGTTTTGAGTAGTTCAGAGAGCCAGCAAATTCCACCTCTGATTGGAGATTTTACAGTAGCCTTCCCCTGCCATGCCCACCAAGCCACTCCCACAGAACTGGTAGTAAAAAAAATTGAATCCCACCATTGGATGGAGAAAGAGAGACTTGTTGATTTTAAGCTCCTAGGGGCTGAGAAGAATTGCTGCAAAACAGAGTTTCCTGGAGTGGAGTACTAGATTCCTAAACAACTTAAAAATGATATAGTAAAAAGAAGTCAACCAAAAGAGCAACATGCAAACAAAAGCAAATAAAAAAACTCCAGGAGCAAAACAAATTAAAGTTTGTTTTCTCCTCCTCTCCTTCCCTCCCTCCCCCTCTCCTTTCCACTATTTGAGCCCCTCTGGATAAATTAAGATTTCAAGTACAACTAAAGTTGAAGAGCAACATGCAAACAAAAGCAAATAAAAAAATCCCAGGCAAAACATACTAAAGTTTAATTTGTTTATATTGTTTAATGGATTGCTAAATTGTCCATACCCACCCAGTCATATGACCACCTAGCCATGCACCTCAGCCAGTCCGCCCCCAAGAAGTCTGAAGAACCAAGAATTGGCCCCTTATTTAAAAAGTTTGGGGACCCCTGCTCCAACTAAAGAAGGAACAAAGGTGAAATATAAGAAATGCTTACTCTGGACTTTCAAAATAGTCCTGAGAAGGATGCTGCTGAAATGACACATCATTAAATTGGTAGTTAGCCATAGATAACATCCAACCAATCACAAAGTCCCCTTGCTGGTACTATTCATTTGGAACAGGTATGGGTTCACCTGAATGATACGGCACAGACTTCACTCTGAAAAGTGGAAATAGATGAAGAAAGAATATTTGGGCAGCAGATGTTCTCTAAGTATACACCTTCCACCACCAGCAGCTTCCCATGTTGGTGTGCATTTACCAGCCTCAACATTTCTATTAAAATAAGACTGAAGCCTAACTTACAGCTCTGGTTCTGCTTTAGAGAGTCAGAGTTGGTATTCAGCAGGTTCTGACCAGTTCTGGAGAACCAGTAGCAGAAATTTTGAGTAGTTTGGAGAACCGGCAAATACCATCTCTGACTGGCCTTGACCCCATCTATTCTCTGCCTCCTGAGCCCCAGCTGATTGGCTGGGTCTTCTTTTGTTGCCCTGCACAGGAGAACAGAGCTGGAAAGTAGGTTAGTAGGGTGCGGAGGGAATGGGATTTTACAGTAACCTCCCTCCAGAAGTGCAGAGGGAATGGAAATTTTACAGTATCCTTCCCCTACCATGCCCACCAAACCACACCCACTGAGCTACACCATGCCACACCACACCACACCATGCCTATCAAGCCATGCCCACAGAACTGGTAGTAATTTTTTTTGAATCTCACAACTGCATGGTGTTAATATTCAAAAGATCTGAATGACAATGTGAAGTTTCAGTTTCTTGGGAGTAATGAAATGATAGACTTCATCTCTATCTATCTTTTATTCTCCAGGCTCTATGAGACATTCCTTTCTTTATATATCTGCTCATTTCTCAGATGTCTTCTTCAGGTTTTTACAGTTTTGATGAAGGAAACAAATTATTATCATTGGAATAATTTTAATGGGGAACTAATTATGCTGTCAGTATTTATCTAACATTATTAGCTTTTTTTTAAAAAAAGATGGTTGAATTTAGTATGTCCAAATTTCTTTTCTATTTGTGGCTTAATAATTGGAGAAGTTAAGATGTAAAAAAATTATCTTAATGAATATTAATGAATACACTTTGAATATTAAATATTATTATTAAATGTTAATAAATATTACTATTAAATCTTGGTCATTTTTCAAGCAAAATACTTTTTTTTGTTAGTGCAATATTCACAGTAACACATTTGGAAGTGCATACAGAAAGTGCATTTCACCAGTAAAATGGAAGAGTTATTTGTATTACTTTCCGGGCCTTGTTACATTGGCACATGAATAATCCAACTGATCAATCAGTTTAGTCTGCAGAATCTGATCCACATCTATCTAGAAGGGATTTGTAGTGCATGCAGTGCAATTAATTTGAGGGGATTGCCATCTGGTGCCTGCTTTCAGAATACATGTATCCCATTGTTTGTCCATGAGGGAGTTGCTGCATGCCCTTCAATTTGCAAGACATCAATCTAAAGGTTACCCTGATTTCCATTCTCATTTGAGACTTCTCCGTGACTCTGAATGACATAAGCCTATCAAAATGTGACATCCAATAGGTTCAAGAAAATATATTATAATAAACTGGGAATTATGTTGAGTACAACATGTTTATTAAACAACTTGTCCATCCAACACTAAAACAAAACAAATTTGAGTTGGAATTAATTATTTTCAATAGAGTAGAGTAAGTAGAGTAGAGTAGAGTAGAGTAGAGTAGAGTAGAGTAGAGAAGAAGAGAAAAGAAGAGAAGGGAAGGAAAGGGAAGGGAAGAGAATATTCTTTATTGACCAAATATAATTATTGCTGTGGATTGAACCCTTGACTCTGCTACTGGACTTTGAACTTTGCATCTTGAATGTTTGATCTTTGGTCTTGGTGTTTTGTGTTTGGACCATGGACTCGGGTTTTTTTTTTTTTTTACTTTAAACCAGGTTGATGACTTAACAGACTTACTGTTTTCCTAAATTGGACTCATTGGTTTTGGATCTGGTTCCTACATAGGGTGAGTATGAGGGAAATACTATTCAAGGCTGGCAAAGCGTCAATAAAGATTTCAAACCCACATGGTCTGTGTAAATGTGAGCAGGACAGGACATGTACTGATACAGTTGCCACCTTGAATATTTAGACTGTGCATTTGGATAATTAAGTCACCAGATTTACTCCAAATAATAGAATGTTTGATTTAACAATTAAACTATCCTTATGGTTAGATGTTTTGTGTTTAGATATGGGTGGAAGACTATGATATAGCACTTGGGGAGAACTGTGCAGAACTGTGCAGAGGCCATGTTCCAGAAGAATTAAAATTATACAATTTCCACAGTAGAAACCCAAGGTGTGCCTTCTCAAATAGATGAAAAACAAAGTAGAATATGGGACCAATGATAATTTTGAATGAACCTATATGATAGTGGTGGCTAACCTTTTATGTCTCCAGTGCCAAAAATTGTGTGTGCGTTCACGTGCGTGCCAACACCCAGAAGGCAATGTGTGCAGGGGCCCCACATCCCCTGTGCACGTGAGCATAACCACCCCATGTACACCATGTGCCATGCATCTCTACACATGCATGCATGACCCCCACACGCATCTCTGTGCATGTGCGTGCATATCCCAAGCAACCCCCACCCCCCATGCAAGTGCATCAGATACCTGACAATCAGCTGTCGGGTGGGCGGCATGCATGCATGCACAGTAGAGCTCTTCCAGGTGGCCTCTTATGTGCTGGCAGAAGTGACTCTGTGTGCCACTTCTGGCAAGCATGCCATAGGTTCACCATCATGGCTATATGACATTTGGGAAAGCTTATTTTCCAGAAGCTCTGACATGTTTACAAGAACCATCAATTTCTCAAACTACTTCTGCTCTATCTCACCAAACTATTAAAAGTTCCAATGGAGTCATAGTATTCATTGATTCACTGATTCATTGTTTATTTATTTATTGATAACATTTAGAAAGTTGACAGTCTTCTGACCAACACTTTTAATTACCAGTTGTTTAGGTAATTCCCCATTAGGAGAATGAGCGCACACAGGGAGACGTAGTGAGAGTGATGAAGAATAACACACAACAAGCACACAGATACACTGTATAGTAAAATGTAGGTTTTTACTTCCAGTAAACAGTTAAGCAAAGTTCAACAAACAGTCCAAGTCATTCACAGTTAAAGCAGTCAGTTTTCAGTCCGGAGATAATCCAATAACAAAGTCCAGTATCAAAAAACAGTTCAGTAAATAGACTTACATCAAATCCAAGACTAACGATGATCAGTAACAGTCAATAAGGAAAAATGCAGGAATGGCAACACTCTCCAGAACAGGACAGAAACAACCCAGGTTTCTGGCTCCATCTTATGGCCGTTTGAGGAACCACACCCAATTAAAATTTTAGCATTCCCTTAAAAAGACAGTATTAAAATGTCTATCCTGGTTTATATATTTTCCAACCCAACTGTTAGGTGACTTACATTCCTAACATTCTCCCCTTTGGGTAGGACAATATATACAACCTTACATTCTAAGTCCATAATCCTCACAGCAAGCCTTATGCTTTACAGAGCCTTGGGCTTTTGTAAAATGATCTGCAATGTTATTTTCTGACATACAGTATTCCAGTTTAAACATTTTACTTTGGACACATTGTCTCACATTTAAATATCTTAAATCTGTGTGTTTTGATCTTGTCTTAACAGCAAGATTGGAAGCCATCTGTATTGTTGATTGGTAGTCTTCATAAACAACAATAGAATCTGTTACATCAATTCCCATATCAATTAATAGTTGCTTATAACAAACTAAATCTGTACATAATAAAGACAAACATGAGAATTCAGCCTCCATTGTTGACAAACTTAAATATTTCTGTTGAATAGACCTCCATCCAATCAACACCTTTCTCAATAATACTACAGTACCTGACGTAGATTTACGTGTATTTATGTCTGCAGCAAAACTTGCATCGGCATATGAAGTTAGACTTAGTTCATCTTTAGCCTCCAAATACAATGCATAATGCATTGTTTGTTTCAGATACCTTAACACATGATTAGCAGCTTGCCAGTGTCTTTCATTTGGCTCAGCATTAAATCTGGCTAATTGGTTAACACTGTATGCTATATCTGGCCTTGACCAATTACTGAGATAAGATAAACTACCAATCAAGGACTGATAAATGTTCTCATCAAAAATAGGACTTTGTACATCACTATGGCTAAACTCCTGGCTCATTGATGTTTTAGCCAGCTTACAAAGTTCCATTTTAAAATTCTTTAGTAATTAGTTAATTTTATCTGCCTGTGAGATTTTGTATCCTCCCCTAGCTCTATCTTTCTTTAAATCAAGATATTGTTTAATCTTTGCTAATTGTTTTATTTTAAATTTCTTCTCTAACAGTGATATTATTTCAGTAGCTTCTTGTTCAGTTTTGGTGATTAATGATATGTCATCAGTGAACAATAGCAACAATGAAATTATACCATTACTTTCTTTTTTAAACAAACATGGATCAGCCATGCCAGCTACAAAACCTATCTTAGTTAATTCCTTAACTATACATTGGTTCCACTCATATCCTGATTGCTTCAAGCCATAAAGACTCTTTTGCAACCTCCAGCAACCAGTTGTATTATCATTTTTGATACCTAAAGGTTTCTTTAAATATATAGTGTGTTGCAAAACTGCATGCAGATATGCCATCTCTATAACTAAATGATTTATAATGTATTTATAATGTATTTCTCCTTAGCTGTCACACTAATGCTGCTCGGAATGTAGTAGCCTACACCTCATCATAGTTGTTTGCTGTCTGATTGAACCCTTGTGCTACTAACCTGGCTTTATGAATAACAGTCCCATCTACACCTGTCTTTAGCTTATAAATCAATTTACACCCTATGGCTTGTTCACCTGGTGGTAACCTGACATTTTCATATATCCCCAGTTTTTGTAAGGATTTCAGTTCCTTATCCATTGCTTCCTGCCAAGCAGCCTGATCCTTAGCAGGATACAGTTTCAGTTCATTATAATTACTAGGAACTGTATTTACTTGGCATACAACACTAGCCTGATATCTATCAGGTGGTCATGTTACTCGGGTCAAACGTCTTGGTAATACAGGGCTTACTGGTGGACTCACCTGTGCCACCTGCTCCTGTTCTCCTACTTCCTCCTGTGCTTCCTCTTTAATGGCTATTCATGGTTTACTTATTTCATCTTTAGGGACTACTTTGGTGTCAATAATAACATCATTGCTGGATTCCTGTTCCAATTTATTCCACCTAACGTGCTCAAGAAATTTTGCACTAGTGCTACAATAAACATTAGCTGTGCCTTGATCCTAAAATCTAAACAATCTATGGTTGGTCTCGTAACCTACAAAAACTAATTTCTTAGCTCTATGTTACCCTTTCAGTCTTACTTGTGAGGGAATATGCACCCATGCTAGAGCTCCAAATGTGTGTAGGTAACTTAAATTTGGTTTTCTACCATGCCAACGAGTGAATGGCAATTCTCCAGTTGTTGTGTAAACTACATTGTTTAACACATGATTGCTACACATTATGGCCTCACCACGCAGTGTTTCAGGCAAACCTGAATCAGATAACATAGTACGAGCCATGGCTTGTAATGTTTGCCCTCTTTGTTCTACAAACGAGTTATGTTGTGGTCTGTAAAGTGCAGAATGTTTATGCTTGACACCAGCCAATTTCAGCATTGTTTGGAATCTATTGTTAACAAACTCAGTCCCATTATCAGTAACTAAAGTAATTACTTTACTCCTCATTTTTCTCTCAGCAAATCTTAGCCAGTTAAAGAAATGTTGGAATGTTTCTGTTTTGTTTTTCATGAGATAGCAGAAACCGTAACATGAGTCCATTATACTCAAAACATAGCAGGCACCTCCCAAACTGTGGTTTTTTAGGACCATTTATGTCAGCAAACACAACCTCTAAAGGTTCTTTGGTCTTAAACCCATTAAGTCTGTTTGCTGGAATAACCTTGCTTTTCTCTTGGCTACAGGCATTACAGTTTAAGTACTTGCTACAGGGTTTTAATTTTACTCCCTCTGACAAGTTGACAGTTTGTTTGAGTATTTTGAAATTAATGTGCTCTTCTTGATTTTATGGTCTGTGCTGCATGTGCTACAAGATAAACCACATTGTAGATATTATAGCTCTCCCCAGACATGGTCATTTCAAATACAGAGACTGGGACTTTCCCAAGCTCTTTCTTCTTAGTGCAGTGTTCAGCTTTCAAGTGAAATGGATGTAGTGTACAATGAAATATGGATTCCCAGAATGAATTAATATAAGGAAAGGGACTTAAATAAGTTTTTATGCTCTCAAGAAAGTCCTGAAATCCTGGCACAATCCTTGTGTGATGTTAGAAGTAGAGGGAACCATTGAAAGTCTGGACTAGGATTTCTTCTCTTGATAACATAATGGTGAAATCCCATTGGTAGGTCATGAGCCACACTCTGTGACCAATTGGTTTTTTTATATTAAATTCAAAGGCATGTAGCCCCCATTGTAAAGTTTCCATAGATCAGGCAGTCCCATAGGCAAGGAATACACTGATATTCTTCAATAATATACTGTTTATAACATTGTTTACATGAGAAAAAAGGAATTGTTTATTTATGACAACATCTGTTAAAACTGGGATCATCCCCATCCAAGCAATGCAAATCTTGTTCTGAAAAAGCTTTGGTTGGAGGTTCTGAAGAAAGATTTCTCCACTTTCATCTGCTGATACTAAGAGGCCAATCCAGTTCCACCTAAAATGTTTTAGTAAATGAACAATTGCCTCATATTGCAAATTTTCATTGGGAACCATGTTGAAGAAGGAAGAAAAATGACTTTTATCACTCAGGATTGGATCAAAGGAGCCATAATCAATCTATTTGGAATAAAGATGCACATAAAATTCAATTGAGAATCCAATTGTGGTCATCAAATGATAGCAGTGGTCCAGTATCTAAGAGGTTGCCACAAAGAAAAGGGGATCAATCTATTCTCCAAAGCACCAGAAGGCAGAAGAAGAAGCAATGGATGGATACTAATCTATGAGAGAACCAAGCTGGAACTAAATAAAAATAGCCTGATGATTAGAACAATTAATCAGTGGGACGACTTGTCTGCAGACATTTTGGGTGCTCCAACACTGGAAGTTTTAAAGAAAAGGTTGAACAAGAATTTGTCTGAAATGGTATAGGATTTCCTGCCTGAGCAGGGGTTGGACTAGAAGACCTCCAAAATCCCTTCCAACTCTGTTATCTAATTTCAAAACCTCAAAATTTTCCACGGAGATTTACATATAAAAAGGAGATTGTATACTTAAAAATAGGAAACTTTGAGAACTCAGAATTGAGAAATGCTGTAGATGTTCATTGTTCATTGTCAATTGTTAAGCTGGCTAAAACTGATAAAAGCTAGAATTTATAAAACAGCAACAAAAACAATAACAACAACAGAAGTTTTCTTGGTCTGCTTTTGCCAAACAGGCAGATCTGTGAAAAATGGTCATACCTGTGGAAACTTCTAGATGTTCAAAATGTGGGCCATCTGAATGGAATTGAGGGAGATGAGGTCACCAATGATAGGCAAGAAGTCCAGTTCCCTCCTTCTGCCACAGTTGAAGTTCACAAGACTCCTTCGATTCAGAAAAAGAAAATCTAAAATGTTCTTATTTGTCTGCCAAGCATTGAAACTAGTTTCATAAATCTCCAGTGCTGGTGTGATGTTGGGGAACAACTTAACAAGGGCAAAGTACATCGAAAGAGGTTGCTGGACATATTTTGGTATCAAGCTGAAATAAAAATGCAGAAGTAGAGAAAATTATATCACAAAAAGAACTGAACCTAGATGCAAATCATTAATTATGTAGATCATTTCAGTGACTTGTGTGGGATTAATTTTGGATTTCAATCAAAGATACCTTTTGCTTTCAATATTATTTTGACACCTCAACAGAATAGGAGCCATGTATCTGAATCCTTTGTAATATTACATGTCTGTCCAAATGAGCACTGATTTAAACATGTGCCATTATCATTTCAAGACTGTATAAAAGGTAAAGGTTAAAACTTTGGATAGTAAAGGTTCCTCTCGCACATACAAGCTAGTCATTTCCAGCTCTGGGGGATGGTGCTCACATCTCCATGGTCATGTGGCCAACATGACTAAATGCTGAAGGTGCATGGAATGCTGTTACCTTCTCATTACTGTGGTCCCTATTTTTCTACTTGCATTTTTACGTGCTTTTGAACTGCTAGGTTGGCATAAACTGGGACAAGTCATAGCAGCTCACTCTGTTATGCGGCACTAGGAATTCAATCTGCTGAACTTCCAACTTTTCTGATCGACACACACAGCATCTTATCCACTGAGCCAATGCATCCCTTTGGATATACTATAGAGTTAGATAAATGGGAGAAATTATGGGACAGAAATTATGAATTAACAATGTCAACTGCCTATAAGGAAAATCTATATAAAATGTTTTATAGGTAGCACTTACCACCAGCAAGGCTGGCAAAGTTGTTTGAAAACATGTCCAATTGGAAATCAAATAATGGGTTTGTATTATCATATGTGGTGGATGTTACGAACTAAGCTAACGCGTTCATTAATAACCCTAATAGTTTTACTTCAACAGCAGGCTCGTAATCCTGCACTTCTGATTGGCCCGCGAATAGCGAGTCGTGATTGGTCGTTTCTGGCTGAATTGATTGGCTGACAGCGGGTTGCCTCTGATTGGACGTTTCTTAGAGCGGTAAACTCAAACCATTGGGTGTTTTGACAGCAGCCAGCTCTATAAAAGAGCTGCTGCTGCCCAAGTATTTTGCTCTGTTCTGAAGTCACTAATAAAGAGTTGAAGTCACAGTTCAATGCCTCGTCTCTGTTCCTTGTGCCCATGCTCAGGACTTAACAGTGGACATGTCCAAAGACAAAAAGATATTGGACTAAAATACACACATGGTTAGAAAAAACTGATAAAGCAACTTATTGATTTTAAACCAGAATTTTTTTTGTTGGGTATTTTACCAGAACAGTATTATAAAGGGAACACATATCTAATACTACCGTGTTTCTCCAACAATACGGCCTCCACCAATAGGAAGCCCCACCATGTTTTATTGGCATAAAATCAAATTAAGCCCCTCCCCCCAAATTAAGCCCCATATTAAACATGCGAAATGGGGGGGAAGCGGGGCTTGCCGTTAGGAAGTACTTTTGTTGCATGCCCGGATATGGTGCTACCTGCGTTGGTGGGGCACTTCATATCGGGAGATCTCCCACCGTTGCTTCTCCCTTCTCCCTTGCTTTCCCTTCTCCCTTGCTGCCGCGGCGTTTGGCGCAGCCACGTGCGGCCAGTCAGGGCTCCTCCCTGCAACCGGAGCCCTGAGGAGACACTTGGCTTCAGGCGCTCCCGTCTTCCCTTTGCTTTGAAGGTAAAGCGAATTATTTTACAAAGCCTCCCTGCCCGAGAGGGCAGCCCAACCCACGTGGGGAGGCTAATTTCCCGGGGCCTCTTCCGTTCCTCCCCGACCTCCCTACACTGCGCGCCTCTGACGCGCCGGTCCCTTCAGCCCAGCGAGCTCTTCCACCTCAAAGAAAGGCCAGGCGGGCGGCTGCAGAGCAGCAGCAGCGGGTCTGAGCCGCTCGCAGCGGAAACAGCCACCACCCTTAGCCCGACGCGGGGAGAACGAGCGAGGTTAGCGCCCGCCAGCCCGTCCTTCCTGCCTTTGGAGGCACCTGCACCGAGCGCCTCCGCGGCTCGGTTTCCCCTACTGGCGGGTCCTCCTTTCGTGCAGAGGGCTGCGGGGAATGCACTCGCCTGAGAGGATCTCTCCCTCTCTCTCCCGCAAGGTCAACGTCTGCGCTGCGGAGGAGAGGGCTGCAGCCGGTTCCTCCTGCTTGCTGAGAAGTGAGGAAGCCGCGGCTCGCCCGTGTGAGATTTGGGAACGAGGGGCAGGAAGAGGCACACACACACCCGCATCTCGCTTTCCCAGCTCTGCCCAGCATTTACGGCTCTGGCGCGGCCCTGGCAGGATGAGCGGAGGGTCCGGCGGGAAGGCGCTCACTGCCCGCCACGGCTGCGCCAGAGCCGTAAATGCTGGGCAGAGCTGGGAAGCGAGCCGCGGGTGTGTGTGTGCCTCTTCCTGCCCCTCGTTCCCAATCTCACCTGGGCAGCCGTGGCTTCGCCCGGTGAGATTTGGGAACGAGGGGCAGGAAGAGGCACACACACACCCGCATCTCGCTTTCCCAGCTCTGCCCAGCATTTACGGCTCTGGCGCGGCCCTGGCAGGATGAGCGGAGGTTCCGGCGGGGAGGCGCTCGCTGCCCGCCACAGCTGCGCCAGAGCCGTAAATGCTGGGCAGAGCTGGGAAAGCGAGCCGTGGTGTGTGTGCCTCTTCCTGCCCCTCGTTCCCAAATCCACCTGGGCGAAGCCGTGCTTCCTCGCCGGGTGAGATTTGGGAACGAGGGGCAGGAAGAGGCACACACACACCCGCATCTCGCTTTCCCAGCTCTGCCCAGCATTTACGGCTCTGGCGCGGCCCTGGCAGGATGAGTGGAGGGTCTGGCGGGAAGGCGCTCGCTGCCCGCCACGGCTGCGCCAGAGCCGTAAATGCTGGGCAGAGCTGGGAAGCGAGCCGCGGGTGTGTGTGTGCCTCGTCCTGCCCCTCGTTCCCAAATCTCACCCGGGCGAGGAAGCCACGGCTATTAAGAGATTGATTAAGAGAATGATTAATTACATAATGAAAGCTTTCTAGTATGGATAAGCTAATATATAGCTAATAAGCTTGTGTGTGTGTGTGTGTGTGTGTGTGTGTGTGTGTGTGTGTATGTATATGTATATGTTTATGTATATGTATATGTATATGTATAATAGTACAGTTGAACTTTACCCAGTAATACAACTCCACCTCTTGGATTCTTGAGACCTGAATAGTAGATTTATTCTCTATCAACTGTGGGGTAAAAATCTCATTTAATTAATATTAATTCTATTAATAATGTAGCAACTATTTAAATCATTGAGGATGAGACTTTCAGTGGGACTTAGATATCTAGGTAAGTATTTTGAAGAGACTGGTTGGACATCCTTTTCCTAATGGATAAAATGATGCTCAACCAATTTTGTAAAGTCATCTCCTGACAGAGAGTGTATTTGTCTTTGAAAGTTTAAGAACACCAGCACATCAACTTCAACAGTCATCAATAAGTGGAAATTTTGGCAGCAAATTATTTGATCAGAAAAAAAGCACAAATTTTTAGTTCATAATTTTCTGATATGTTGGAGCTTCCTTCTTTCATAGAAAAGGTACATTGAAGATTGCATAAAATGTGTCCACGTATCTAGTTCTTCCTAGAACTGCTATTAAACTTTACATGCAACTACACACTTCAATTATATGTTAACACTTAAGATGCCTAACATCTCTAAATGTGACAGTAAAGGGACCAGAATAATGTACCACTTCCCTACATTCTGTTACCTTTCTCTGAAGTTGCATTGTTCTTTGAAGAGAGAGTAGAGGCACTTACTTTACCATTTCAGCAACATTTGGCAGTTTTTTGAAACTCTGTATCATTTTAGCTCCTGAGGTGAAAATTGTCTTTGGAGCTATAGAGGACTGGAGGCAGACTGATTTCAATCCCTCACTGATACTGCTAGGAAGACAGAAGAAGAGCAGAATTAATTTCAGTGCCAGGAGTCTTGAACTATCATTCCATCTTTTCAAGTACATAGTCAACAAAATATAGCTATCAAGTTTCCCCAAAAGTTGCTTTGATTAGACCTAATGGGAAATGTTAATGGAGAAGGAGGTTGTAATATTAAAGATAAAACAGAATTGTTTCCTTGACTTGGCTAAATGAGATTTTGGTGGCACAAGGTGAATTTTCAGGAATCTTTCAAAGTACAGACTTTTTTTAACCTTTTTGTCCCAGACGACATCCTTATTCAAGTGTGATACTGCCAAAGAAACAAAAGTGGAATTATTGTCATTTTGCAAATCATAACCTCATCCTCTATTCCCTTGTGATTTAGGCAATTTTGTTTGTATAAAACTTGTAAGTGGTTATTAGTTACAGTTAGTTTCCTGTAGGAAGTGTCATTTTCTTTCTGTTGCCTTTCAATCTTCTTTGTTCTTACCTTGATCTTATATTCAGTAAATTTTCAGAAACTTTGGCTTTTGAAAATTGCATTACCTACATCAATCTATATCAACCCTCACATGGATGCCAACTTCTTAGATCACAGAAAGCTTAATTACAAGGGGCCGAAAGAAAGGTGTGAACTTGAAAATGTGATTAATTTAATATACAGAGAAAAGCTGTAACAGTCCATTGATCTTCCCTAAAATGAAAAAAAGCCAAAATAAATCAATCCTTTTTTAAAAAAAATTATTGATTTTTAAAAACAAACATAAACAAACAAAACATAAAACATAAAGACATAAAACATCTTTTTTGAAAGCAGCATAGTCCCGGGTTACATCTCTAATATTAATATTTATTTGTGTACAGACACAAATTCCAGTTCATGCTCATTTTTATATTCCATTCCATATCTTATTACTATTCTACATTTGCAATATATCTTCTCCCCTCTTTTAACTTTCTTAATTTTATTTTATTCATTTCATCTCAATTCAAATCATTGTACTTATATTTTTGTCTGTCCTGTTTCAATTGTCTACTATCTTTTCTCATTAAACAAAATTTCTCCTGTAATCACTGATTGGAGTATGATGCCTTTATATCTTTCCCCTAAAATTATAACATTTAATATAATACATAACTTCCATTCGGATTCTGCTTTGCACTTTCTAAAATTACATACTGTATTTTTTTTTAAAGAAAAAATTATAAATTTATAATATAATTAGAACAACAATCCATACCAATTCAATTGTATCATTAATATTAATATTTATTTAAATCTTAACATTTTACACATTACTTTTCAGATAAATATCATACTTCTATGGGAACACTTATAAACTTTCCATATTTAATTCCCCCCCACTTCACTTATATTTTATAAAACATTGAATAATTAAAATGTTCCCATTCCTTCCTAATTCAATTCTCTCATTTATTTTATTTCATTTATTTTATTCACAAAAGATTCACTAAATTACACTGACTATTTTATCCCTCTTTTTAATCATATGTTGTTTCCAATTTTCTAACATTATTTCTATTACAAATATAACAATACCATCTTATGTGCCTTCACAGAATCCCTTTTTCAGTTAGATTTTCACCCATTATCTCTGAATAGATCCTATTTCTTTACAACTTGCTCCAAACCTTTGTATGGGACAACTTAGATGGCGACGCCCAACTAGGAAGGTGAAGCTCTCGCTCCTGGACCACTATCTCCCTATAAAGCCATCACCTGCACCAGAAACCACTTTTAAAGCTGCTGTTACACCAGTAACTGTGAGTAAACCTGAGTCCAAAAAACAAGCCCAAAAACGCTAGATTCTGAAGCTGTGGAGCCCAAATATTCCTGCTAACAGATCCGGAGCCCTCCTCTCCTTCCCCAGAGAAATGAAGCCCTTTCCTTCACTCGGAGCCTGCCTGCGGAGTGCTAACAACCTACCTTCATTTAAATCCCTCACACAGCTGATAGAAGTTATCTTCCACGCCAGACAATGCATTTCCTTTAATATCCCCACGCAGTTTTCACCGCCACATCGGTCAGCTGGCAGAAAAAAACGAGGAGAGAAAAAGCCCTGAGGCTCTTAGTAGCCAAAAGTCACCCTGGACGGCAGAGGAATGCTTTTGAGACTGACTCGAAGAAAACCTCTCCATCCGAACTAAAAAGAGACTTAGCATGGCTAAATCAAAGCTGTGACAGAAGTAAAAAAGAAAGGAAAGATCTTGTAACAGCGTGCTTAATCTTGGTAAAAAATCACTCCAATTTCTGCAGTGGAAAGATTAGGCATGCACGCCCCTAACTACCTCAATTCCAACTACTGCTGGCCTTAAATGCAAACTACTCAATGCAAGAAGCCTCGTGAATAAAATACCTGAATTTTTCCTCCTACTAAATATGGCTAAATTCGACATTATATTTGTCTGTGAAACATGGCTCAATGCATCTCTCCTTGACTCCATTACCACAGTAAGAGACTATCATGTTTACCGATCAGATCGTGAAATTCATAGAGGAGGTGGTGTTGCTATCTTCTATAAAAAAGTCCTTACATCTAAAAAATATCCAAGTTACCCAGGAGCTTGCTCTTCCTGAGACCATCATCTGTGAACTATCCTTAAATATCACAATTCGATTCTTACTATGTTACAGAGCACCTGATTATGACATCGAACATGTAAACAAGCTAAATACATTACTAACATGGGCTGCATCCTGCCCATACCCTTTTATCTTTCTTGGTGATTTCAATCTACCTCATATTGACTGGACCCTAAATGATTGTACAACTGAAATCATACACACAACCTTCTACAATGCTATTACAAATCTGGGACTGGAACAACTAGTAACCAACAACACTAGACTAAACAACTGCCTCGATCTCATCTTCTTCAATAGTTTGAATTTAATTTACGGAATACAAACTAAAGAACCCTTTTCAGCAGTGACCACAATATGATTGACTTTTGTCTCAACATACGCCCACACAAAAATCACCACAATGATGTAATCCCCAATTGTAACTTCAAAAAGGCAACTATGATCTTATAGACAACGATCTCTCATCCCTTGATTGGCAATCTCTATTCACTGGATGCAATACTGTTGAAGACCATTACAACATATTTTTACTTGAAGTCAAAAGAGTCATCAAACTATATGTACCAACAACAACTCCCAAAACAAAACAAAAAGCAGATTACCAATAACAATAAGAAAACTTCAATCCAAAAGAGATCACTCTGGCGGAAAAACAAATCTGGTCACGTTGCCAATTTCAAAAGCCGATACAAAAATTTATGCCACCAGATAAAGACCGAATGCACCAATTATCACATTAAACAAGAGGAAAACCTTCTAAGCACCAATTCCACCCGTGCTTTTTACAATTTTGTAAACAACAAACTAAAAGACTTAAGGCCCATCCAACCCTTGATAGGACCTGATGGTAAAGACTGCAACGACGACACCATTAAAGCCAACATCTTTAACACATTCTTCGCTCAGTATTTGTAAACAGAAATGGATC